>NC_142932.1:9461928-9626928 GCF_046866305.1 Octopus bimaculoides | reverse complement strand
TATCAACAAAACCCTACTAACTTTAGCAATAACATCTTTCTAGCTTTAGCAATACCACCTTGCTAGGATTAGCAACAACACCTTGCTAGGTTTAACACCACCACATGGTGAAGTTTATCAAGGCCACCCTGTTAATCTTAGCAACACCCCTTGGTGCTTGGGTGCCTTTAGATTATAGTCCTAACACATATATTCATTTGCTTGTTCTACATTCAATCTGGTTTCAAATAGTTTTCATACCTTACAACCTACATAACTGCATCAACACATTACCAAAACTGTATCTTTTATCTTTTACTTATTTCAATCATTAGACTGTGGCCATGCAGGGGCACCACCTTCAAGAATGTATAGTCGAGTGTAGAATAAGAATAGCCTGGGTAAAGTTCAGAGAGCTCTTACTTCTGCTGGTGACAAAGAGCCTCTCTCTCAGAGTAAAAGGCAGGCTGTATGATGCATGTGTACGAACAGCCATGCTACATGGCAGTGAAACATGGGCCTTGACTGCTGAGGACATGCGTAAGCTCACAAGGAATGAATCCAGTATGCTCCGATGGATGTGTAATGTCAGTGTGCATACTCAACAGAGTGTAAGTACCTTGAGAGAAAAGTTGGACCTAAGAAGCATCAGTTGTGGTGAGCAAGAGAGACGATTGCGCTGGTATGGTCATGTGGCGAGAATGGATGAGGATAGCTGTGTGAAAAAGTGCCACACCCTAGCAGTTGAGGGAACTTGTGGAAGAGGTAGACCCAGGAAGACTTGGGATGAGGTGGTGAAGCACGACCTTCGAACATTAGGCCTCACCGAGGCACTGAGTAGTGACCGAGACCTTTGGAAATATGATGTGCGTAAGAAGACCCAGCAAGACAAGTGAGACCATAACCTGTGGCCTTTGCCAGGGGTGTAGTCAGCCCACTTATGCGTACCTCTCCTTCATTGGACACTAAAACTCTGCTTGCGAAGACCTGTTGAGGCAAATGAAATTGAAATCGAACCAAATTCAACAACTGGCACCCATGCCAACCTTTCCTTCATTGGACACTAAACTCTGCTTGTGAAGACCTGTTGGAGCAAGTGAAATCGAAATGGAACCAAATTCGATGACTGGCACTCATGCCAGTGGAGCACTTACAGCACCATTTGAGTGTGATCCTTACCAGCGTTGCCTTACTGGCACTTGTGCCAGTGGCACATGAACAAAACATTCAAGCAAGGTCGTTGCCAGTGCCGCTGGACTGGCTCCTGTGAGTGCAGGTGGCACGTAAAATACACCATTTTGAGCGTGGCCGTTGCCAGTACCGCCTGACTGGCTTTCATTCCGGTGGCATGTAAAAGCACCTGCTACACTTTCGGAGTGGTTGGCATTAGGAAGGGCATCCAGCTGTAGAAACTCTGTCAAATCAGATCGGAGCCTGGCGTAGCCATCTGGTTCGCCAGTCCTCAGTCAAATCGTCCAACCCATGCTAGCATGGAAAGCGGACGTTAAATGATGATGATGATAGACGAATCAATGAACACCTTTTTTCAAAATGAAAGGCACCAAGATGTGACTATGTGAAGATGTTGAAAAGAAAATACCCTAACACTGTCATTTCAGCAAAGGAACTTTTGATTCATTTCCCCATATTTTATTTGTTTGAGTGTGGCTTTAATGCTGTTGATGATTTGCTTTGAGCCAAGAGAAACAAGCTTGAAACTACAAAATGTAGTGAAACTAACAAAATTGTCTCCTCAAATCAAGGAAATCTTCCATAATCACCAGGTACAAGATTCTCATTAAATTGATTCACTTTTCTTTCTTAGTCAATAATGTACTTCTTTTTGTACTCATCATTTTATCAAAGGAGGAAGCACAATGGCCCAGTGGTTAGGGCAGCAGACTCGCGGTCATAGGATCACGGTTTCGATTCCCAGACCGGACGTTGTGAGTGTTTATTGAGCTATAACACTTAAAGCTCCACGAGGCTCCGGCAGGGGATGGTGGAGAACCCTGCTGTACTCTTTCACCACAACTTTCTCTCACTCTTACTTCCTGTTTCTGTTGTGTCTGTAATTCAAAGGGTCAGTCTTGTCACACTGTGTCACGCTGAATATCCCCGAGAACTACGTCAAGGGTACATGTGTCTGTGGAGTGCTCAGCCACTTGCACGTTTATTTCACGAGCAGGCTGTTCCATTGATTGGATCAACTGGAACCTTTGACGTCGTAAGCGATGGAGTGCCAACAACAACATTTTATCAAAGAGCTACTGGTAGATCCTTTTGTATTAAATAATTGTGATAAAATATTAAAAGTGAAGTCCTTTTTTTCCGACCATTAGTGTGGCATATATTTTTCTTGAGAGTTACAGAGGAGCCAAGGGGGAAAATATGCTTGGAAACACTGCCCTAGGCAGTCTTCTTCTCAACTGGGGAAACGTTTATTGTCAAAATATTTGTTTTTGTTGACTTTTTAAAAATCAGAGTAAACTCCATTTTAGTGTTTATAATTCGCCTTCTTATTGTGATCAAAGTCATGGACCCTGGTGGCAAAATGATAGAATCATTATAGTGCTAGAAAAATGCATAGTGGCATTTCTTCCAGCTGTCTATGTTCAGAGTTCAAATGTTGCCAAGGTCAACTTTGCTTTTCATCCTTTTGGGGTCGATAAACTAGGTACCAGCAGAGCACTGAGGTTGTTATAACTGACTTACCCTAACACTCATAAACTGCTGTCCGGGTTCGATAAAATAAGTACCAGTTGAACACTGGGGTCAATGTATTTCAATTATCCCCACCTCCCCCAAGATGCCCTCATGGCAAAAATTTGAAATTATTATTATTATTATTATTATTATTATTATTATTATTATTATTATCAGATCCCACCAATGTCAACTCTGCTTTTCATCTTTTCGGTACTTGATAAAATAAAGTACCAGTCAAGTGCTGGAGTTGATGGTATCAGCTGTAGTAGTAGTAGTAGTAGTAGTAGTAGTAGTAGTAGCAGCAGCAGCAGCAGCAGTACTAATCTCCATATTTTTCTCATTATTCTTGTAATAAGTGGAACTGTACTCTTGTGGTTAACGCCTGTCAAGGTTAGGTACAGAGTCTGTTTTGTTCTATTTCATCTGCTGGAGGAGGAAATGGGTCTTATAATGACCACAAGAAGAAGGAGAAGACAGGTCTTTAATTACCACATTGTCAAGAGCAACCCCAAAGTGTCTTTCTCTTATTAAACTACTGGTTACATACCAATTTCCTGTCTCCAAACCACTATATATATATATATATATATATATATATATATATATATATTATGCACACACACATACAATTATATACAAGCACACATACACACATAGATGCACGCAAACATATACATGTGTATGTGAGTATATATATATTTATTATATGCATATGTATATACATGTACATATATGTATATATGTGTGCATATATGTATGTATATATATATGCATGTATACATATATATATATGTAGGTATATATGGGAGAATATACAAAAAATAACAACAGACGAGGACAGGTGGTGTAAATAACAAAAGTATATATTAGTATGACGCTCGGGAATACGGAAAGTCTTTGACGTTTCGAGCTACGCTCTTCAACAGAAAGAATACGGAGACAAGGAGAAAAACACGGAGAAAAAAAATTGAATAGTGTTCAGTCAACGGTCAATCATAATAATGTAGGTATATATATGTATATATATATATATATATATATATATATATATATATATATATATATATATATATATATATCACACACACATACGTGTGCGCATATGTATGAATATGTATATGTCCATACACACATGTATACATGCATTATATAATATATAGATAGATAGATAGATAATATATATAAATATATATGATATATAATACATATTTAAATAATATATATGTATATATATATTATATATTATATACGCACACACATATATGTATGCATACATGTGTGTACATATATGTTTGCTTTAATATTAGTATATGTAAGTTTATACATTATCTCAATATATATGTGTGTGTATATAGACACACATGTGCATATGTATTTGTGTATATATGTATGCATAATATCTGCATATACATACATATGACACACATCAGATAAAGAAAGAGAGAGAGAAAATGAGTTATGCTAAAACACACACACACACACACACACACACACACACACACACACACACACACACAAAGACTGCACATACATGCTCAGGAGGAGGGTGGCATTCTTGATAACCTCATAAACCTATGTTTATATGAGATAATAAAGGAGGCAGGAAAATATTTGAATGGTCAGTAGGTTAATCAGCAAAGCACTTATAGACTCTAACTGGCAAATATGGGTTCAAGTTCCACTTGACTCCTTCAACTATTTTTTTTTTTTATACACTATCTGATACGAGTATGTATAGTTTCATGAGCTTGTATAATAATGTATATTACAATGGAGATTTAGCTGTTATTTCTTGCAGTGAATATGTAAAGTAGGAGTTGACCGTTGATACCTTACAAGGCACAGGTATGGTGATAAGCACACATATCTCTATGGCTAAGAAACTTGCTTCCCAACTATATTTTTTATCATTTATCTTTTACTTGTTTCAATCGACTGCGGCCATGCTGGGGCACAGCCTCAAAGAAGTTTTCATCGAATGAATCAACCCCAGTATATTTTTGTATTTTTTTTAAGGCTGGTACTTATTCTATCGATCTCTCTTGCCAAACTGTTAAGTTACAGGGACATAAACATACCGACACCAGTTGTCAAGTAGTGGTGCAGGACAAACACAGAGACAAAGACATACATACATACATACATACATATATATGTTGTTGGCACTCCGTCACTTACGACGTCGAGGGTTCCAGTTGATCCGAGCAATGGAACAGCCTGCTCGTGAAATTAACGTGGCTGAGCACTCCACAGACACGTGTACCCTTAACGTAGTTCTCGGGGATATTCAGCGTGACACAGTGTAACAAGGTTGACCCTTTGAATTACAGGCACAACAGAAACAGGAAGTAAGAGTGAGAGGAAGTTGCGGTGAAAGAGTACAACAGGGTTCACCACCATCCCCTGCCGGAGCCTCATGGAGCTTTAGGTGTTTTCGCTCAATAAACACTCACAACGCCCAGTCTGGGAATCGAAACCACGATCCTATGACCGCGAGTCCGCTGCCCTAACCAATGGGCCATTGTGCCTCCACTACATACATATATATATACTGTGGGCTTCTTCCAGTTTCTGTCTACTAAATCTACTCACAAGGCGTTGATCGACTTGAGGGCATAGCAGATGACACTTGTCCAAGGTGCCACAAAGTGAGACTGAACCCAGAATCATGCAGTTAAGAAGTAAGCTTCTTGCCACATTGCCATGCTTGTGCTTATAATACTTATATTAATAAGGTGCCAAGCTGGCAGAAACGGTAGCATGCCAGGCAAATTGCTGAACAGTATTTCATCTGTCTTTACATTCTGAGTTAAGGCGGTGAACTGGCAAAATCGTTACCACACCAGGAAAAATGCTTAGTGGTATTTTTTCCAGCTCTATATTCTGAGTGCAGTTTCCGCCGAGGTCAACTTTGCCTTTCATCCTTTCAGGGTCAATGAATTAAGTACCAATTGTGTACTGAGTCGATCTGATCAACTGGCCCCCTCCCTAAAAATTTTGGGCTATGCGCCTAGAATAGAAAAGAATATTTATATTAATAAAATATATATAAAATTACAGTATAATATACATAAACTGATTCATTAAGAGGAACCCCATATTGGCACCACATAAAAAGTTCCCATGCCAGCACTACATAAATTCTATGCCAGTGCCATGTAGCAGGCACCCATGCCAATACAATGTAATAACACCAATGCCTGTGCCAGGTGAAAAGCACCCAGTACACTCTGTAAAGTTGGCATTAGGAAGGGCATCCAGCCATAGGAACCAGATCAAATCAGGTTGGAACCTGGTGCAGCTCTGGTCAAACCGTCCAACCCATGCCAGCATGGAAAACGGACGTTAAATGATGATGATGATGATGGTGAGGATGATTTATTTTCAAAAATGAGTAATTAGAAACTTACTCCTTGAGTGATTCCATCAGCACTACCTTTGCATCATCCTCACTATCTTTCGGAGTGAATTTATCACCAACACCAAGGTTCTGGAACAGGTGAAGGTCACCAGCATCAAAGCAAGTCTGCTAAAAGATACAGCTATGTTGGGCAAGACATACCAGGATGGAGGATCAGTGACTTCAAGATGTATGGTGAACCCTCCTCTGATCAAGGTGGTAGAGGAGATCCAAAGATGTGGGACAAGGACTCCCTAAAGAAACCCTTCAATGGCTACCACATTGATCACCACTGTTCTTGCCACTGACCATGAAACCTGGCATCACACTGTCCCTCAAGCAACAACCTCCTTTGAAGACAGCCACAACATTATCCTCGCAGACAAGACGAAAGAAGAAAAAACAAGGACATCATGACCAACCCATCACCAGCCCACCTTCCCTTGCAGCCTCTGCAATCATGCCTTTCTGTCTTGAATAGGGATAGACGTAGACATTCGCTGTGCCCCAGCGAATCTTTGCTTACAAAGAATATGTTGGTGTGTTTACATCCCCATACCCAAGCAGTTCAGCGAAAGATCGAGTGGGTGCAGGGCTTATGTAGTAACGGCGCGGATTGGCCGCCATTTTGGGAAGTGCCATTGCGCATGTGTGGGGGACTTACTGGCCGGAAGTCCTGTGAGGCGCATGCGCAATCATCATCAGCTTTTAGGCTTGACCATCATTCACCCTTTTCGGCCCCGGCTGTTGACCAGGCAGGACACAACTGCAACCAGCTCCACCAGAGATGAGATGTACATGCAGCCCAAATAAAATACTCTTTATTGTTTGTTTAGAGAGACCTTGTCCTCGTGTCTTCTTTCCATGAACATTGTAAGGAAATGCGAAGCACCCAGTGAGTGCACATCACAGTTCCTACACTGACAAAGAGCACAAAGAGTATATATGTACAAAGAGTACATATATACATGTATAGATACACACACATATATACATGTATAGATACACACACATATATACATGTATAGATACACACACACATATATACATGTAGAGATACACACACACATATATACATGTATAGATACACACACATATATACATGTATAGATACACACACATATATACATGTATAGATACACACACATATATACATGTATAGATACACACACATATATACATGTATAGATACACACACATATATACATGTAGAGATACACACACACATATATACATGTATAGATACACACACATATATACATGTATAGATACAAAGAGTACAAAGAGTACAAAGAGTAACGACAGATGAAATACTCAGCATTTTGCCTGGCATGCTACTGTTTCTGTCAGCTTGGCGCCTTATTAATTTAAGTATTATAGGCACAAAGAGTACAAAGAGCAAGTCCTGTGGTCAATTTCTTCAACTAAAAAAAAGAACCTTTTGGAGCAGTACTCCAGCATGGCCACAGTCAAATGTCTGAAACAAGTAACAGAATAAAGGAATCATCATCATCATCATCATCGTTTAACGTCCGCTTTCCATGCTAGCATGGGTTGGACGATTTGACTGAGGACTGGTGAAACCGGATAGCAACACCAGGCTCCAATCTAATTTGGCAGAGTTTCTACAGCTTGATGCCCTTCTTAATGCCAAAAAGACAAACAAAGACCTCATTGTATAATTTTAAGAATTTCTAATAATTGGTAGAGAAGTCATCAAGTGTGTGAATTATGAGGTTGTAAATACCTCAATAAGGATTTCATTGCGAAGACCAAAATTCATGCATGAATGAGAAGCATTTAGTCACAGACCATCATAAACCAACTAGTCACAATCAGTCATAAGTCACGCACCTTCACTTTAGCTTTAATATGTAAACTGACATTCCAAAAGCATGAACATCACTACAACACACCCACTGTGATTTTACCATCTTACATACACACATACATATATATATATAAGTGATATTTGGAATTATCTATCATATATAAGTAATTGTTTTGGCCGATTTTAGAAGAATTTGATTGTTTCATTTAGTTGACGAAGTTCGTTTAACACCGAGTGCTTTCTAGATATCAGCCCAGATTTATTAATCTTTTTTAATATATGTATGTATACATCATACATATATACATAAGTATATATGTACATACAAAAGACATACGAGTATATGCATATATATGTACATGTATGTACATACCTTCATCTACATGTATATATATAGATGCATATCTGGGTACATGACATTGCAAAAAAACATGACAAAATGATAAACAAGGTACAAAAAACACACAGGCTACATAGAGAACATTTCCTTCATCAGCTGCCACCATTCTAACACTGGCGTTTCGAAGAGTTAGGGCATATATACATACATACGCATATATATACATACATACGCATATATATACATACATATGCATATATATACATACATATACACATACATATGCATATATACACATACATATACACATACATATATACATACATATACACATACATATATACATACATATATACATACATATACATATATATATATATATATAGAGAGAGAGAGAGAGAGGCATGGTTGGGTAGTAAGAAGTTTGCTTCCCAACCACATGGTTCCAGGTTCAATCCCACTGCGTGGCACCCTGAGCAGGTGTCTTCTATTATAGCCTCAGGCCAACCAAAGTCTCATGAAGATTGGAAACTGAAAGAAGTCCATCATATGTGTGTGCATGTGTGTGTGTGTGTGTGTGTGTGTAGATGTGTGTCTGTTTGTGTCTGTACTTGTCCACCACCACTACACTTGTTAACCAGTGTTGGTTTCTTTACATCCCCCTATCTTGGTAGTTTGACAAAAAAGACTGATAGAATAAGTATAAGGGTGGCGAGCTGGCAGAAACGTTAGCAGGCCAGGTGAAATGCTTAGCGGTATTTCATCTGCCATTACGTTCTGAGTTCAAATTCTGCCAAGGTCGACTTTGCCTTTCATCCTTTCGGGGTCGATAAATCAAGTACCAGTTTCGCACTGGGGTCGATGTAATCGACTTAATTCCTTTGTCTGTCCTTGTCTGTCCAGTCTATGTTTAGTCTCGTGTGGGCAATAAAGAAATAAGAATTAGTACTAGGATTCAAAAATTAAGTACTGTGGTCAAGTCATTTCACTAAAATTCTTCAAGGTGGTGCCCCAGCATGGCCACTAATCTAATGACTGTAACAAGTAAAAGAAAAAAGACAAGTAAAAGATGGGGATGTGTTCTATATAAATGCCATCCTTTGAGTCAGTTCTGTAAGTTTCTGTTGATAAAAATACATGTGGGAGGTGCATGTATGTGGGTGTGTCAATGAAGACACCCACAGGATTATCCTTGCAGGTAAGGGAAAAATAGGAAAAACAAAGACATCTTGACCATCCTACCAACAGCCCCCTTCCTATGCTTCCTCTACAGTCATGCCTTTCTGTCCTGAATTGAGGTAGATGTAGACATTCTCTCACACCCTGTGTGTGTGTGTATATATATATGTGTATTCAATAAGCATTCATTAGCTTCAATGATGGACATTCATTCATTTAATAAACTGAAGTCTCTATTCAGTGAATAAGCATACAGTTAGTCCACATTACTCTGTGAGAAGAATAGAACCAGTTTCCGGGTTTCTCTGGTATGTACATATACATATATATATAGGAAGAATTCAAAAAAAAAAAAAAAAAAGACGAAGACAGGTGGTGTAGAAAACAAACAGATGTATTAGTATAATGCTTGGGAAGTGAAAAAGTCTTTAATGTTTCGAGTCTGTGCTCTTCCACAGAAAGGAACACAGAAAGAAACAAGGAAAGAAAAAAAAGGAATGTGTAGTGGCTAGCAATCTATAATGGCGAATATATATATATATATATATATATATATATATATATATAAATATATAAATGTATATATATATATATAAATATATATATATATATATATATATATATATATATTCTTTTATTTGTTTCAGTCATTTGACTGCAGCCATGTTAGAGCACCGCCTTTAGTCGAACTAATCAATCCCAGGACTTATTCTTTGTAAGCTTAGTACTTATTCTATTGGTCTCTTTTGCTGAACCGCTAAGTTATGGGGACATAAACACACCAACATAAGTTGTCAAGCAATGGTGGTGGGGGGGGACAAACACAGACACACAAACATATATATATATATATATATATATATATATATATATATATATATATAAGCAATGTTAAATCTCTCTCTCTCTCTCTCTATATATATATATATATACAAGCTTCTTTTAGTTTCCATCTACCAAATCCACTCACAAGTCTTTGGTTAGCTCAAGGTTTTGGTTAGCTCAAGGCTATAGTAGAAGACACTTGCCCAAGGTGCCACGCAGTGGGACGGAACCCGGAACCATGTGGTTGGGAAGTAAGCTTCTTACCACACAGCCACATCAAAGTTTGATGTCCGCTTTCCATGCTGGCATGGGTTGGATAGTTTGACATGGAGCTGGCTAGCAGGGAGTTGTCCAGACTCCAATTGTCTGCTGTGGTATAGTTTCCATGGCTGGATGCCATTCCTAATGCCAACCACTTAAGAGAATGTACTGAGTGCTTTTTTGCGTGCTATCAGCGTGGATGAGTTTACGCTGCTCTCTGGAAAGGATGCCGTATCATCATAGGATTACTTACTTTTACCAGTTGAGTGGACTGGAGCGGAGTGAAAGGAAGCGTTTGGCTCAAGTGCACAATGCATCATCCAGTCCAGGAATTGAAACCACAATCTTATGATCAGGAGTTCAACACCCTAACCACTAAGCCATGCACCTCTGTGATTAAGTATACGAGTGACTGAATATTTCATAGATACATATACCCTTAACAGGTACCAGAAACAGATGTTACAGTGGCTGACAAAACTGTATCATAATAATAATAATAATAATAATAATAATAATAATAATAATAATAATAGTTAGACCAGATATAGTTGTCAAAGATCATGAAGAAAAAAAATGCTTTCTAATTGATGTATCAATACCAGCAGATGACAACGTTTCTCTAAAAGAAATGGAAAAACTTTCAAAATACAAAGACCTGGAAATAGAGATAACTCAAATGTGGAATCTAAAAACAGAAACAATTCCTATCATAGTAGGTGCCTTAGGTATAATAAAAAAAAATATTCAGACAAATACATAACAAAAACACCAGGACTTACAAATATATATAAGATACAGAAAATTGCACTACTGGGTACTGCACACATTCTACGCAAAACACTTTCAATACAGTAAACATAAGAGCACCACAGCAAACCACAGCACATACCCAAGGCGCACAGAGCTGCGCTCGGTAGTGAAGTGAAAGCACATTTTAAAAATAAAACTACTGAACAATAATAATAATAATAATAATAAAGAAATTATTGTATACAGTGCTCAGGTGCACTACAACTTGTCAAAAGTGCGCATAAAGCATATGCAGTATTGTACAAATGTCTTCGGCTTACAGGCACACTGTGAGGCAGAAAAACCTCCCAGACATTGGTGTGGCACCAATGATGTCAGGCAGATAGTGCTAGTGTTTCCATGTAGCTAACGGTTCACCATTTTCTTTCCAGTTTGGATCAGTGCATATTGTACATAAATTATTAAAATGTTTATTAAGAATGGTTAACCTGAGAGTTTCTTTGTTTTTTAGGGTTTTTTTTTTTTGTTTTTTGCTACACCCAGTACAATTCAACCAACAGGCTTCAACTGTTTCCCTCCACCAAATTTTACTCACAAGGTTTGTGTCCACTGGAACCCATGATAAAAAAAAAAAAACCACTTATCCAAGAAGCTACACAGTGAAATTGAACCCCTGACCTTGTGGTTGAGAAATAAATTTCTGTACATACCTACATGACTAAGTTACTAAAAAATTATGAAGAACATATATGGCTGTATGGTTAAGAATCTTGCTTTGCAACTATATGGTTTCAGGTTCCATCTCACTGTGCAGCACTTTGGGCAAGTGTCTCCAACTACAACCCCAAGTCAACCAAAGCTTTGTCAGTAAATTTGGTAGATGGAAACTGTGTGGAAGCCCATCTATGTGTATGTGTGTGTGTGTCTTGATGTTTGTATTTGTCCCCTTCACCTCTTGAAAACCAATGTTAGTTTGTTTATATCCCCCATAATTTAGCAGCTCAGCAAAAGAGAACAGTAGAAGAAGTACCAAAAGTAAAAAAAGAAAATTATAAATAATAAATAAATAAATAAATAAATACTAGGGTTAATTTCTTCCACTTAAACCCTTCAATACAGTACCCCAGCATGGCCACAGTTCAATGACTGAAACAAGTAAAATCTAAAGTAGGTAAGTGTTAAGTTTGATCTCCCTGTGTGGCTATTTATTGGACACAGATCCTTTAAAACTGATTCAGGTCAACCCAAGTTTTGTAAATGAAATTGGCAGCAGAAGAGCTGTACCAGTAATTGAAATGGGCCATCCTCTGACAGACACAGTATTATGGTGATTCTGCTTGAGGATTATGTTAATTTTACAAGGGTATTAGAAATATTCAGCCACCAGTATTAAAATTCCTTGAAGAGACAGTTCAGTTGATTGAACAACTGGACAACTCATCACAGAAATTGATGGAAAACCTTTGGAATTTTTTCCATATGTAGTCGACATGCATACATGTGTGTGTGTGTGTGTGCATGTGCATCTATATGTGTGTGGGGGCTTCTGAAGAGAAGTATGTACTTGACTTTGCTTGTTTGTGAGTGTATATTTAATCAAGCACGTGTGAGTGTTTGTGTAGACCGTCTAATTAAAATAGTATATGCATTGTGTTGGCATGAGGACAAAGAAGGAACGTGACCTAACTCAAGCTAAACTACACCTTATAACCCTTGTCTGGGTTTAACAAATACCAAAAAGAAAAATAATAATAATAATAATAATAATAATAACAATAATGTGCTAAGGACAGTACAAGGGTGGGGTGAACTATATTCACGAGGACATCAACCACTACAATAAGCAGGCAGCATTTCAAAGCCACAGCAAACCACTCACATTCCTCCCATTTTATATATGGTGAATAACAAGCAGAGAAATAACTTGAGGTATGAGGGTTAGCCTGTAAATTAAATAAAAGCTTTCTTTCACAGACAAAAAGAAGGAAAGGATCATTTTAAAATTCTTCGAGCCACTTGAAGTATTTCAGGTATTCTGCATGTGGACAATGGCGGCTTCCAATTGGCTAAAGTTACATAATTTTAAATTGGTTATTGTTAGTTAACAGAAACAAAAAATTAACATGATTTTCATTACCAGAATACAAAATTTTTTTCGTATCTGGTGAAAAATTGTAATACTTCAAATAGATGGAAGAATTTTCACATCAGCCATACCCAAGTAGGCCTGTATAATCAAAGGTATTGTAGCTATCACAATTCCATCTTTTTTATGTGTGTAGGAAAGCCAGATTCAATTATCTTACATGCCTGTGTTTTTATAAAGATATTAAAGGTGTGATTTGAGGGAGAATTTGGCATTAACTTTTAGCAAGTAGAGCTATAAACTCCTTCAGCACCTCTTAAACATACAAACTTTTCATTTTTTTACCCTAAAAATATTGTCAATGAGATTGTTGTTGGCACTCCGTCGCTTACGACGTCGAGGGTTCCAGTTGATCCGATCAACGGAACAGCCTGCTCATGAAATTAATGTGCAAGTGGCTGAGCACTTCACAGACACGTGTACCCTTAACATAGTTCTCAGGGATATTCAGCGTGACACAGAGTGACAAAGTTGACCCTTTGAATTACAGGCACAACAGAAGCAGGAAGTAAGAGTGAGAGAAAGCTGTGGTGAAAGAGTACAGCAGGGTTCTCCACCATCCCCTGCCAGAGCCTCATTGAGCTTTAGGTGTTTTCGCTCAATAAACACTCAAAACGCCCGGTCTTGGAATCGAAACCGCGATCCTATGACCGCAAGCCCACTGCCCTAACCACTGGGCCATTGCGCCTCCACAATGAGATTGTAATAATAACTAAATTAGTATTCAACCTTTTTGCTTTCAGATTACTTTGTCAAGTGCTATGTTTATTTATTACCTCCGCCTTAGCAAAGACGGAGGTATTGTTTTCAGTTGTGTGTTTTTGTTTGTTTGTCCGTGGACAAGATATCTCAAGAACCACTGGATGGATTCAGATGAAACTCTCAGGGATGTTTGGCCTTATGACTGGCATGAACTGATTAGATTTTGGTATCAATCTGGTACTGGACAAGGATTCTGGATTATTTTTCCAGTTTTTTTACTTAATTTTTGAGAGTGGTCAGGTTCATTTTTAGTATTCTCATTTGTGAGAGCAGTTGAGCTTATTTCAGATATTCCTATTTTAAAAATCATCTCTAGCTAATCATTGAGAGGACATTGGTGTTGCCTTGGCAGAGGTTTGCATTCTCTGAGTGTTCTTGTTCATATTGTTTTCAATTAATCATGCATTTTCTAGTAGCTTTGAGATTTCAATGATTTGATTGTTTATATTTGGAAAGATATTGTAAGGTCAGTGTGAGAGGTTGGATCTGACTGATTTGAACATAAAATGGGTAGAATATACGGCCACTTTAAATGCATTTATTTAAAGGGATGAAAATCAAAAAAGCAACAGGAAGGAATGAATCCAGAAAAAAAAGTTACTGGAATATTCATCTTAGTCATCAACAATAAAAATACTGAACATACATGCAAAGCTGCAATACTATGTTGTATTTTCAGTCTATACGAGTTATGTATTGTCAATAAATGATTGACTTAAATTTAGTCTTTCATTGTCTTACTTAGAATAAAAGGGAATTTTTCTTATATATATATAATGCCATCTTTGTCCAATGCACCATCTCACTGCCTTAATAAATTGCATACAAGTTTTGTAATATAATTTAATAACTGATTTTAAAGATTTTGGGGGGATTTTATCAAACTTTGAACCATTGTAACATTTTCCTAATTTTTTTTTCTGGGAATATATGAATCTAAAATTCAGATTCAGTGTGAAAAATTACATCAAAATACCCAATTTGGAAAATTTTCACTTCATTTTAAAATTCTAAAGAGGGCTACTTGGGCCTTCATCTCATATAAATAAGGGTTTAGAATTTAAAAAATGATAGGGTTAAAGGGTTATTTAATGTGTATATTAAGGCAGTGAGATGGTGCATTGGAAAAAGTGTTTAGCAACAATTCTTCCAGCTCTTTACATTCTGAGTTCAAATCCCACTGAGGTCAATCTTTTATTTCACCCTTTCAGGTTCAATTTAAAATAAGACACCAGTCAAGTACTGAGGCTCAATGTAATCAACACATCTCTTCCTCTTCTAAAACTGCTACCTTATGCAAATGTATGAGTTTCTATACTTGCAACCAGATGTTGTCTTGGTGGCCATAGTAGTATATAACACACAATGATATGATATTCTGAACTGTAACTTGATTTGAATAAAGCTTGCAAAACAATCACCAATGTTTTTGATATCATTACAATAAGATTACAAAATATTATGCAATTACTAAATACAAATAAAACAATGTAACAAAAAAACAAGATAAATGACAACTTAGGCCAAACATTGAAAATTGCTTCATCACCAAATATCCAAACTGTCATAAATTTGGTAAAGTAGTCAGATCACGTTTTGCTGTATATACTCTTTATAAAGCAGTAACACTGTGAAAGAATGGTTAAAGAGGGGTGACAACGACAAGTCTCTTAACCCCTTGGGGGTCATTGGGGCACTGCAGCCATGCAGTGTATGTAAGGTGAGAAAGCCTAGTGGGGCCCATCCCTCTCCAGGCTAAATTCATTTCTACAGCTGAGTGGACTGGAGTAACATGAAATGAAGTGTTTTGCTCAAGTTCAGGGATTGAAACCACTATCTTATGGTCATAAATCCAACACCCTCACCACGATATGACACACCTCCACTAGTGGTACTCATTTCTACAGCTGAGTGGACTGGTGCAAGTTGAAATGAAGTGATCACAATGCATTGTTTGGTCCAAGAATCAAAACCATAATCCTATGATCGTGCGTCCAACACCCTCACCACTAAGCCATGTGCCTCCACTTAAAGAGGGGGTAAGTTTCATTTGTCATGCAAAAAAAAAAAAAATTAGTATTTTTACCAGCAAAGAGAGGTCAAATGTGAAATTTGTTTAGATGACAAATGAAACTTAAACAGACCTATACTACAGTACAACCTTCTACAACAGCTCACTCCAGACAAAACCTCCTGCTTGGAGTGTTAAGATATAATTTATTGCCCAAAGCAGCTACGGACACTCAATTAACCCTTTAGCTTTCATGTTATTCTATCAAATGTAACGGTTATTTGTTCCCATTGTTTTGAATTAATCATGTATTATCTCGTAGCATCAAGATTTTGATGATATCTCTTTCTCTTTTACTTGTTTCAGTCATTTGACTGTGGCCATGCTGGAACACCGCCTTTAGTCGAGCAAATCGACCCCAGGACTTATTCTTCGGAAGCCTAGTACTTATTCTATCGATATCTTTTGCTGAACCACTAAGTTACGGGGACGTAAGCACACCACCATCGTTTGTCAAGCGATGTTGGAGGGGACAAACACAGACACACAAACACACATATATATATACATATTCATATATACGACGGGCTTCCTTCAGTTTCTGTCTACCAAATCTACTCACAAGGCTTTGGTCGGCCCGAGGCTATAGTTGAAGACACTTGCCCAAGATGCCACGCAGTGGGACTGAACCCGGAACCATGTGGTTGGTAAGCAAGCTACTTACCACACAGCCACTCCTGCGCCTATATCATTATATATTTTTAGAATGACATTGTAGGGAAAGTGTGAGAGATGGGGTCTGGTTGATTTGAGAGTAAAACGGGTAAAATATTAGGGCTGGATATGGCCAGTTTAAATGCTAAAGGGTTAAGATATGAACTCGTTTCCATAGACACGAAAGTAAAACTTTAGATTGTTTACTTATCACTTATTTTAGTTGTTTACATTTATTAAATCCACCCACTCCCACCACCACCACTATCAAGCCTATTTTCGATATTTCTTTCACAGTACAATAAGTAACAACAAACAACTTACAGCCTAATTGTAATTTTAATAGTTGTTTTTCATATCAGCTTTTGAGTTAAACAATCTCTATCTAGGAAACAGCTCAGGTGAACAACCGTTAGTATTTAACTAAAGTTTCCACTTTTTATTTTGTTCTTTTCTCACTATATTTACTTGATTCCAATCCGATCTTGAATATAATGCAACCCCAGCTCTTTATTAAAGGAAAAGCAGTAATGAAGAGTCATCGTCTTTTCAATGCTTCCATGGATCAGATGGAATTTGCTGAAGTAGATTATCTACTGCCCGGTGTCCTTTTTTGCTGCCAGCCCTCACCTGTACCCAAATATGGTAATATTTCTCCATAGCCAGACAAGTCTTCCTTGGAAGATGCAAAATGAACAACATTGCTTGTATAACGATGATGCTCGTTTACATTCATCATATGATGTCAAGACAAGGGTACACACAAACAAACACACAATAAATATATTTATATATATATACACACACACACATATATATATACACACACCTATATTTATACACATATACATATATATATATATATATTATACACACACACATGTATATTTATACACACATATATATATATATATATATATATATACACACACACACATACGTATATTTATACATACATATGTATATATATACACACACACAAACATTTATACATATATATACACACACACACATATATATAAATATATATATATATACACACACACACACACACACACACACACACACACACACAGACACACATTCACAAGAGGGTGGCTGCTGGAAGACCCTATGTCTGGCAACAGGACTCTGCACCATACCACACAAGCAGGAGAACCCAGTCATGGCTGTCGGACAGTTTCTGTGACCACATCACCCCTAACATCTGGCCACCTAACTCTCCAGACTGCAACCCCCTTGATTATTATGTGTGGGATACAGTCGAGTGAGAAACCAACAAAACTCCTTGTAACACCAAAGATGAACTGAAGGCAAGGATTATGGCAGCATTCATCAACTTAAACAAGGAGACCGTCCAGAAGAGTTGCAGGAGATTCCAAAGTTGTCTGGGGGATGCGGTTGGAGCCAGTGGCGATTTTATTGAATAAATGTACTCTTCAGTATTTCAAGATATTTTTATGTAATTTTGCTAAATATTTCTGTTAATATGAGATGTATTATTTTCATTTTTGCATAATTTACATGATGGGGCGTTCACAGATGAGATCTAGAGATTCTCCATATAAAAGACAATTGTACTCAAAACAATCAAACTTAGATTCCAATATCTTTACAGGGGATCAATCCACCAGGTACAGAAAAGCTATAAGAGGGATTGAGTTGAGTAGGTATAGAGGCAATTATGTGGATAAACAAATTAGATACATCAAATATATTAAATATATCATATATATTAGTTTTAATATATCTAATATATTTGATGCATCTAATTCTTTTATTAGCATTATTGCCTGTATATATGTGTGTGTGTGTGTGTGTGTGTGTGTGTGTGTGTGTGTGTGTGTGTGTGTGTGTGCGTGTGTGTGTGTGTGTGTGTTTGTGTGTGTGTACAGTACTATTAAGTAATATTATATAATAAGAGAAATGACAAAGTTAACCTTGGCTGGACTTGAACTCAAAATTAAAGAACTAGAAGAAATGTCACAAGGCATTTTTATTCCAACACTAACAATTCTGACAGCTCACCATCCTCATAATACTGGTTTCAAATCTAGGCACAGAACCAGCAGTTTTTGAGGGAAGTGGAGAGGTCGATTACATCAATCCCAGTACATAACTGTTATTTATTTTATCAATATCAAAGGGATGAAAGGCAATTTGAATGCAGAATTTGAATGCAGAACATAAAGAGAAACAAAATACACAGCAGCATTTTGTCTGACATGCTAGCAGCACTGCCAGGTCATTCATTCTCATAAAGTTTTTATTTTTTGCCATCTCTTTTGAAAGGCCTGCTATGCGTTGGGCGTAAAGTTAAGGTAAAGGTTACCTTCTTGAATCATAGCAACTCATAAGGGCCAGATTCCTGGTTTCCATGGCGTATAAATTCCCCACTTGGACGGTATGCTGGTCCATCACAGGATTGCTCGCTTTTGCCAGCTAAGCGGACTGGAGCAACGTGAAATGAAGTGTTTTACTCAAGAACGCAATGTATTGCCTGGTCTCAGAATTGAAACTACAATCTTACAATCATGAGTCCAGTACCCTAACCACTAACCACACGTCTCCACTTGCGTTGAGTGGACTGTGCTCGATTGGTCATATGAAGAGGATGAGCAACAAAGCTAATGCAGTTCTGTTTTGGTGAGCTCGTTACATATACCCAGGCTCTTGGAGCTCCTTCTTCTCTGCCCAGAAAGCACCATGAAGACTAAAAATGCAATGGTTCTTATTTGCTGGTGAAAACCAACAGAGCTAACAATATGTATCACCAGAGATGCCACAGGAGCGGAAACTCACTCGAGATGGCCTGTTAGACGATTGGAAGTTTGTGAAAGAACGAAATAGCAATCAAAAAGAGAAACAAAAACAAAGAAGCGGAAGGAACTTGTTGCAAACCAGGAAACATCAACGCCTGGTCAAGATTTCCTCTCCACGAAATTTAGCAGGAAACACACCTCCCACATCCAGCCTCGTTAACCAAAAAGAGAACATGCCAGCAGTGCTAGCTGGTTATTCCCAAAGTAGTGAGACACAAGGATCCCACCACCACCACCACCACCACTAATCTTGAAAAAAGGTCAATTGCGTAGAGAGGCCAAACAACAGAGTGTGTATGTCTGTGTGTGTCAAAGAGAGGGAGAGAGAGGCAGGGGTATTGAGAGGTCCCTCTTGTCACTGCTAAAAGAGAGAGAGATAGAGAGCCTTCTTTTCATTGCTCTTCAGTTAAACTGCCAGAATTTAAACTTGGCTCCTTTTTAATTTTATCTTCATGGCAGACATAAAATATTTAAGTAGGATTTTTTTTTTTTTGAAATTTAAAAACAAACTTTCAAAATGAAAGCCTAGAACTGAGCTTAGATTTGAAACCAGCTTCTTATACAAAGTTGAAATATATTTTATCTCAACTGAGAATTCAACTGGATTATATAGAAAAACTATATTCTCTCTCTCCCTCCCTTTATGTATGTATATATATATATATATATATATATATATATATATATATATATATATATATATACACACAGTGAGTATATAGGGATAAATTATTCAAGCAGGTACCATAATATCTCCCAGGTATAGTCCATATATATACAAAATCCTCAGAAAAGATCTATTAAAACAAAAACACAGCACCTGAACAACTCTGGATACCTATGAATTAATTGGAAGGTACCTGGGCACAACAACATTCCCTATTTCTGGATAAAATGTTTAACAGGAATACATAAGACACTGGCAGAAAAATTCAATGAGATGCTAGCAGAACCAGAGACAACACCTGATTGACTCACAGAAGAAAAAAAACAATCCCAATTCCCAAGTCCACTGAAATGACAATGCACAAAACTACAGACCCATAACATGTCTCCCTACAACTTACAAAGCCTTAAACAAAGCCTTAACGGCAATGATATCACAAAGAATGGGCAGACATCTGGAAGAAAATTTTCAGAAGAGCAGAAGGGATGCTGCAAAGGCTCATATGACTGTAAAGATTAGTTATTAATCAATAAAGCCATAAAAGAAGACAGCCAAAAGAAAAAGAAGGGTTTAAACATGGCTTGGATTGATTTTCAAAAGGTTTTTAACAGTATTCCCCACTCATGATCCCTAGAAACATTAGCACCAACAATAATAAAATATATAAAACAAGCCATCAATAAATGACAATCAGTGTTATAACTCCAGACAAAAGTGGGAATCATAAAAATTAAAACCATTCCCATTAGAAGAATAATATTCCATGTAGACTTGCTCTTGCACTCCTTTTCTGCTCGGTACTGACATCTTTTACTAACATGCTAAGCAGAACTGGATGTAGATACAACTGCTATGATAAAATAATCAACCATCTCTTGTATATGGATGATCTAAAACTGTATACTGCAAATTGATAAACAACTAGAAACATCACTACAGACAGTGCATGAATTTACCAAAGGAATAAACATGAAATTCAGCTTAGAAAAACGTGCCAAAGCAACTTTGAAAAGAGGAAACCAAGTTAAGAGTAACAGTATAACACTAGATAAAGAAAAATGAAATAAGAGAATTAGGCCAAACACAGACACACAGATATTTAGGAATCAATGAACTAAATAAGGCACAACAGACACAGATGAAAGAGAAGATAAGGAAGGAATACTACAGACAAGTTAGAGTAATACTTAAAACAGAGCTCAATGCAAAAAAACAACTCTAGTTATAAGTTACAGTTACAATATTCTTAACTGGACATTAAATGAACTAACCAAACTAGACAGGAAAACAAGAAAAATAATGACAGAATTTAGAATACACCACCCAAAATCTGAGATAGAAATGTTATATATATAATGAATTGAAGGTTGTAGAAGCCTTATACAGCTAGAAAACTACTATAAAGTAACTACCAAAGGATTACCAAAATATCGAACACAGAACCAAGGAAAACAGGTGCACATAGCCACAAAGCATGGACAAAGCAAAAAACTGTTTTCTGTCTTTAAGGAAGCCAAAAAATATAAGAAAGAAGTCATGGTACCTGACAATTGTGAAGGAAAAGAACAAACAACAAAAGCTGAAAGGCAACTAAAATCTATACTAAAAATGGAACAACAAAATTCCATGATAAAATGATAGCAAGAAAAGTCCTTACATGGCAAATACTGGGATAAGCTAAACAGAAAAGAAATAGACAAAGTAAAATCCCAGTAATGGCTGAGAAGCTCAGGACTCAAAGTAGAGACTGAAGGTTTTTTAGTTGTGGCCCAAGATCAAAGCCTCCCCACATCAGAAGCACATAATGAAAAAAAAATCAATAAATAACTGCAGAATATGTGGTGATGGGGAAGAAACAATAGATTCACATTTTCTCTGGCTGTCCAGTCCTGGCTATGAAGGAATATATCCAGACATGACAGAGTTGGGGCCTATATTTGTTGTTGGCACTCCGTCGCTTACAACGTCGAGGGTTCCAGTTGATCCAATCAACGGAACAGCCTGCTCGTGAAATTAATGTGCAAGTGGCTGAGCACTCCACAGACACGTGTACCCTTAACGTAGTTCTCGGGGATATTCAGCGTGACACAGTGTGACAAGGCTGACCCTTTGAATTACAGGCACAACAGAAACAAGAAGTAAGAGTGAGAGAAAGTTGTGGTGAAAGAGTACAGCAGGGTTCGCCACCATCCCCTGCCAGGGACTCGTGGAGCTTTTAGGTGTTTTCGCTCAATAAACATTCACAATGCCCGGTCTGGGAATCAAAACCGCGATCCTATGACCACGAGTTCGCTGCCCTAACCACTGGGCCATTGCGCCTCCACGGGACCTATATACACTGGAAGCTATGCCAGCACTATGGAATGACAGCAGAAAAAAGATGGTATAGGCATATACCACAGTATGGTTACTTTGTCATCTTCTGAGACATTTTCTGGAATATGCCAATACATGCAGATAGAAAGATCAAGAATAATAGACTGGATATAGCTGTTGAGAGATTATCAAGAAAAACAAATACCTTCTAATTGATGGATCAATCCCAACAGATAACAATCTATCTCTAAAAGAAACAGAGAAACTCTCAAATTACAAAGATCTGGAAATAGAAATAACCCAAATGTGGAGCCTAAAAACAGAAACAATCCCTGTAATGATAGGTGCATTAGGTATGATTAAAAGACATACAAATATATAATCAAAACAGCAAGACTTACAAATATATATAACATACAGAAAATAGCACTACTAGGTACCACACATCTACATAAAGCACTTTCAATACAATGGAAATAAGAGCACCACAACAAACCACAGCACATACCCAATGCACCCAGAGCTGCACCCAGTAAGTGCACTGAAAGCACGTGATAAAAATAAGACCACTGAATAATACAAAAAGTAATAATAAGCAAAATTTTACAGATATGTCATAATGACAATTTCATAATGTCATTCTGAGTGTTACAGCTGTTTCCACAATTTAAAAAAAACAAATATCATCACCCATATAATTACATATCTAATATATGAAAATATATAATTAATCTCAATGAGATGGATAAACTGTTTAAACAGAAAATATAATTGAAATATCAATATTCTAAGCAGTTGTGCTTAGAATGAATAAAACTGATACAAAATCTCTTCTTTTTATTATTTTAACCCTTTAACTTTTAAACTGGCCATATCCAGCTGAAATAGTGTACTTGCTTTATTTTAAAACTGGCCAGATCCAGCTTCTCACACCTAAGCTACAAGGTCATTCTAAAAATAAACTATCATCATTATCATCGTCGTCGCTTAACGTCCGCTTTCCATGCTAGCATGGGTTGGACAATTTAACTGAGGACTGGTGAAACCAGATGGCTACACCAGGCTCCAATCTGATTTGGCAGAGTTTCTACAGCTGGATGCCCTTCCTAACGCCAACCACTCCGAGAGTGTAGTGAGTGCTTTTACGTGCCACCGGCACGAAGGCCAGTCAGGCAGTACTGGCAACGGCCACACTCAAAATGGTGTATTTTACGTGCCACCCGCACAGGAGCCAGTTCGACGGCACTGGCACAATCTTGCTTGAATGTCTTTACACATGCCACCGGCACAAGTGCCAGGAAGGTGATGCTGGGCACAGGTGCCATGACGATTTTGCTTTCGCTTGGCACTTGTGCCTAGCATCATCAATATTTTGAAGCTACAAGATTACACTGTATAACGAAATTTTCATTTTTTTTTTTTTTTGGTTTGTTTTTAGCCAGTAAGTGTTATTTCCTATTTCCTTCTATCTTGAAATCAAAGGAAACGACTACCATTCCCTTCAAACTTTGCATTTGTGACCTGAACATTAATGTTTTGAAAATGGCATATTTTCCATTACATTTCAGACAAATTCAGCATTGAGTTGCTGAAGCAGAAATATTGTTACAGCAAACATTCGGCTCAATACCACAGATTTGCTTGTCAGTTGCTTGACTTAACCACATTGAGTATGTCCCTTAATGGCTGACAACATGTGCATCTCTGATCATGAGCAGGAGTAGTGGGGAAGCATCACAGCCATGTGTTGAGAGGGATTCTTTGGGGTTTGAATAAATATAACAAAAGCAAGGTTTGAAGGGAATATAAGACATTTTTCTTACTAGGGGTTT
Organism: Octopus bimaculoides; assembly: GCF_046866305.1. Taxonomy (NCBI): domain Eukaryota; kingdom Metazoa; phylum Mollusca; class Cephalopoda; order Octopoda; family Octopodidae; genus Octopus; species Octopus bimaculoides. The sequence goes on along the minus strand of NC_142932.1, from coordinate 9,602,381 downwards.
CTAGGGGTCAGCAAATAGGAAATAACAGTTGCTGCCCAAAGACAAAAATCATGTTACCAGAGTGTTATGCATGAATAACTCAAAATAATACATTACATTTGACTGAGTAATTTGAATAATATAGGGTTAATTTCTAGAGTATTACCTATCAGATGACAAGTAACAATGGAAATATGCATTTGTCATGCATGAGTAATCTTTTTCTTCCTGTTTCAGTCTTTGGACTGCGACCTGCACTACTTTGAAGGACTTAATTCAACAAATCAACGCCAGTACTTATTTTTTTAAGAGTCAGTATCTATTCTATCAGTCTCTTTTGCTGACCACAAAAAGTCACAAGGACATAAACAAACCAACACTGGCTGTCAAGTGGTGGTGGACAAACACAACACAGAAGCGTGATGGTGCATTCTGTTTTTGAGAAAACTTTTTATCTCACGTTGCATCTGAAGTGTGGCACACTGCTCCTGTACAAGCAAGGTTATTTGATGGAGGGAGTGAGTTAATGTGCAGCACAATTATAAAGAAATCTTCTGTGTGGGTTGCTCTTCAAGAAGTCGCAGAAACATCTTTCTTGGACTCTCAAGATTACCATTGTGTGTGTGTGTGTGTGTGTGTGTGTGTGTGTGTGTAAATATATGTGTGTGTGTATATATATACATAAGTATGTGCATGTGTGTGTATACGTATAAATATAGGTATGTGTTTATATAAATATATATGTGTATATATAAACATAGATTAACATATATGTGTGTGTGTATATATATATATATATATATATATATATATATAAACATATTTAAATAATAAGGGTGAAAAATTGAATATTAATTTGATTAGTATCAATTTAAAACCAGTGGCCTAGTAAATTGAAAAATCTGAAGATTCAGAAAAATTATATTACATACATCCCTCTTATATGTATATATATAAACATATATATATATATATATATATATATATATATATATATATATATATATATATATATATATATATATGTATATGTATATATATATATATATATATATATATATATGATGGACTTTTACACAGTTTCCATCTACCAAATCCATTGACAAGATATTGGTCGACTTGAGGATACAGTAGAATACAATTGTCCAAGGTGCTGTGCAGTGGGGCTGAACCTGAAACCACATGGCTGCAATGAGAACGTTCTTAACCATACAGCCATGCCTATGCCTGTATCAGAAAATACACTGTATATACAATAATTATGGTTAAAGTTTTATCAAACATCTTGGTGTTTACACAAAATGATGATATAAATCAATAGTTTTCAACCAGAGTCCTTATTAGATTTTGGGGGTCCAGAATAGTATTTTAAGGGTCCCTGTAAAACTTTTGCTTTAGATGTATGTATTGGTATGTATTGCAAGGAACAGCTAGGTTTCTTTCTCTAACATTTTACATGGTTCGACCTACACAAGTTAATGCGTGAAAAACAAAATTTGGAAAGAAGTTTCTATAAAGCTAGTTTTTAAACATTAAATTACTATGAGGGGCCCACCAGAATAAATATCTAAGTGGCCCATAGCTAAAAAATGGTTGAGAACCCCTGATATAGATGTCAATTGTGTGGCAAATGTACTGATACAATAATCATGAAAAATGCACAGACAATCAGCTTCTTCAAATGCTTGGATGGATCATTAGAAGTAGTAAAGAGCTTCTTATTTCTTTATTGCCCCCACAAGGGGCTAAACATAGAGGGGACAAACAAGGACAGACAAAGGGATTAAGTCAATTACATCGACCCCAGTGTGTAACTGGTACTTAATTTATCGACCCCAAAAGGATGAAAGGTAAAGTCGATCTCAGAGGAATTTGAACTCAGAATGTAACGGCAGACGAAATACTGCTAAACATTTCGCCCGGCGTGCTAACGTTTCTGCCAGCTCACCGTCTTAGATAGATAGCTTCTATTACCTAGGAGACCAGGTTAGCGATGGTGGAGGAAGTCCTGAAAGTGTAGTTGTTAGGATAAGAATGGGCTGGGCAAAGCTCAGAGAGCTTTTACCTTTGTTGGTAACTATGAGTCTCTCCCTCACAGTGAAAGGCACATTGTATGATGCCTGTGTACATACAGCTATGTTACATGGCAGTGAAATATAGGCTTTGACTAAAGCCAACCATCTCACAAAGAGTATTGAATGCTTTTTACAGAGCACCAGTAGCAGTGAGGTTGCCAAGTACCCACAAAATAAGAGCAGGATACAGACAGGAGAATCAATCCCAGTACCTTTGTTTTAATCTTGTACTTATTCTGTTGGTCTCTTTTGCCAACTGCTAAGTCATGGGAACATTAATCCACTAACACCAGCTGTCAAGCAGTGCTGAGGAACAAACAGAAACACACACACACACTTAATGGATTTCTTCCAGTTTGTGTCTACCAAATTCACCCATGTGGCTTTGGTCAGCCTGAGGCTATAGTAGAAGGCACTTGCCCAAGGTGTCAGGCAGAGGGATTGAACCCGGAACCATGTGGTTAGGAAACACAAATTTTTCTGGACTGATAACAGCGACAGAGTGGGTGGAATAGATATTGACAAAATGACAGTAACAGCACCCTCAGTGTAAGCACCTCAGCCAAGGCTAACAGATGAGCAGAAGGACCACTTCTATGTGTTTCACCTGCAGACTACCTCAAAGATGAATCCCAGCAACTTCATTATTACACTTCAGAGAATATGATAGACAACATCAGAATAGCTTCAAAGGTGCACACAGAGGGTATGGCTGTTGTACATGGAAGCTCGAGGGATCAAAGCTCTCGGAGTTTTGTGATGCAAATGATGTACAATATTTGATTATATATAAGATACTTTTTTCTCAAAAAGGTATCCAAAAAAATACCCCTTCCTGGTCCTATATGCAAAGTTGGGTTTCCCATAACTTTTAATGAACTAAAAACTTCTTTACTGAATTTGTGGTGCTGAAATTGGGGTGCATCTAACTTGCCCATGTGTTTTTTATGCCACCAAATATGGTAACCATTTGCAGTGCTAATTTCAGGAAAGAAGCCAAGCATCTGATTCTCTAGCAATCAGGTGAACACAAAGCCAGACAGACTTCATTCTCTACAGAAAATGGGAATGATGGAGGACTGTGACTGCTAAGTCTTACCCTAGTGAATCCAGCATAGTGCAACCCAACATATTTGCAACATCACTGACAGAAAAGATATTGAAATTCTATATACTGTGACAGTGAGATTTGGCTGGTATGCGGTCATCAGATGCCTAACACAAAGTCCAGTAGACTGAAATCATGAGATCTAGCAGTTCCAGCACCTATAATAGACAATTTTTGTCTATTATGATATATGTCTGTGCTCTTGTGCACTATGCACCTATATGAGAGGACCTCTCAAGGCTAATACCATAGTATTCAGTGTTCTAACATGACAGCTGTGTTAAGTTGGATACAAAGATTTCCTTTTGATACTAATACTGCTTCAGTCACAAATAATTACTTTTTTTAATATGCTTGCATAGCATTCAGTGTTCTAACAAGACAGCTGTGTTAAGTTGGATACAAAGATTGCCTTTTGATACTAATACTGCTTCAGTCACAAATAATTACTTTTTTTTAATATGTTTGCTCATTATTTACACTATCAGTGACTGAAAAGGCACTGAAATTCTATATATCATGGCAGTAAGATTTGGTTGCTATGCAGTCATTGGACACCTACCACTGAGAAACTCCAATAGACTGAACTGATGTGAGCTGGCAGTTCCAGCACCCATAATAGGTGATTCTTGTCACCTACGACATATCCATGCCTTTATGCACTATGTGCCTATATGAGAGGCTAATGCCACAGTTCTAAAAAGACATCCACATTAAGTTGGATACAAAGAATGCCATAAATTAGTGCTTACTGATTTCACAGTGAGAGTTAGGTGGATCCAGAGGTTGGAGACTGAAGAAGGAAGATATGGAAGTGAAATGAGCCACTGAACAGCTAGAGATTCAGAAAAGAATTACTTAGAGTATTTGATGAGAGGGAAGAAGAGATAGAGACTTAGAATATAGAGAAACCATTCCTACAGCAGTGCTTCTCAAACTATCTGATGTAGTGTACCGGCAGTTTTTTTTTTTTTTTCAATGTGCCAGGGACCGGTAATATTTCTTAGTAATACCAGTCTATACCGGAAACAATATATATAATGAATATATTGTGTAGTTTGTCCGTCGATGCGACAAAGACCATCTAGTCATCCTGGGGTGGGGGTGGGCTTGTTTTGTGAGTCCACAGATGGCTAGTGAGGCCAATCTGCACCCGAAAGAGTCTTTGACATTGTGGACAGGGAATGGTAGCGCCTGCTACAGGGTTGTTAACTCTGTTCTTCCTGGCTTGTCTGTGGTCTGCTGCAGCAGCGATCCTATTGGTCTCGCATGTGTTGGTACCCTTGTGGACAGCTGATCACCACCTTTCTCTGTCTAGAGCTCCCAAGTGTCATGGTTGATGTTGAAGGCTTTCAGTGAGGATTTCAGTGTGTCCTTAAAGCACTTCTTCTGGCCGCCTTGTGAGCGCTTTCCCTTTTGCAGCTTGCCAAAGGGCAATCTTTTTGGTAATCATCATCATCATCGTTTAATGTCCGCTTTCCTATTTCTTTATTGCCCACAAGGGGCTACACACAGAGGGGACAAACAAGGACAGACAAACGGATTAAGTCGATTACATCGACCCCAGTGTGTAACTGGTACTTAATTTATCAACCCCGAAAGGATGAAAGGCGAAGTCGACCTCGGCGGAATTTGAACTCAGAACGTAACGGCAGACGAAATGCCGCTAAGTATATCACCCGGTGTGCTAACGTTTCTGCTAGCATGGGTTGGACGATTTGACTGAGGACAGGTGAACCAGGTGGCTATACCAGGCTCCAATCTGATTTGGCACAGTTTCTACAGCTGGATGCCCTTCCTAACGCCAACCACTCCGTGAGTGTAGTGGGTGCTTTTTACATGCCACCGGCACGAAGGCCAGTCAGGTGGTACTGGCAACGGCCATGCTCAAAATGGTATCTTTTACGTGCCACCTGCACAGGAGCCAGTCCAGCGGCACTGGCAACGATCTCACTCGAATGTCTTTACACATGCCACCGGCACAAGTGCCATCACGATTTCGCTTGCCTCAACAGGTCTTCGCAAGCTGAGTTTCATGTCCAATGAAGGAGACGACATTGGTATGGGTGCCAGCCGTCAAAATTAGTTCGATTTCACTTGCCTCAACAGGTCTTCACAAACGGAGTTTAGTGTCCAATGTAGGAATGTACGCATCCTGGCAGAGGCCTTGGAATATATAAAAAGCTGGTGAGTACCACACTTCACTGGCCAGCTGTTAAATTGTTTACTGAAGTGCATAAAGCAAAATTACTGAAATTAATCTATTGTTTCTTTCTTTTCTGGAAACTCGCCAGGTACCAGCAGCTGATGGCTTGCGGACCAGCAAACCTACTAAAGACCACAGACTGAATATGAAGTCGCTACAAGGCCCCAACCAGATGAATGGTGGTGTGGTGATGGACTGGTTATATCCTATTAAAGCAGCCTACCCATGATTGCATGGAAAGTGGTCATAAAATGACCACACACACACATTAACATACATATAAGAATAAATTTTACACCTCTGCCAGATCTTGAACAAACTCCACAGACCTTTAAAACTAACTATTTTGTTTTAAAGTGGAAATGCTTGTGAAGATAGTGGCCCACCCCTTGCATATCATTCGTAATAAAACTTAAGGATGGCTACAAACACATGCCATATAAGCTTTTCTCTTTCATTGCTTCAAGATGTTTTCACTTAAAATTCTTTTACTTGTTTCTGTCATTAGACCACAGCCAGGCTGGAGCACTGCCTAGAAGAGCTTTAGTTGAATGAAGTGACTCCAGTACTTTTATTTTTTTAAGCCTGTTACCTATTCTATCAGTCTCTTTTGTCTAACTGCAAAGTTATGGGGGCATAAACACACCAACAATGGTTGTCAAGCAGTGGCAAGTAACAAACATGAAGTCACAAAGACCATATCTCTCTCTCTCTCTCTCTCTCTCTCTCTCTCTCTCTCTCTCTCTCTCTATATATATATATATATATATATATATATATATATATATATATATATATCATCATCATCATCATCGTCGTTTAACGTCCGCTTTCCATGCTAGCATGGGTTGGACGATTTGACTGAGGACTGGTGGAACCGGATGGCAACACCAGGCTCCAGTCTAGGTTATATATATGTGTGTGTGTGTGTGTGTGTGTGTGTGTGTGTGTGTGTGTGTGTGTGTGTGTGTGTGTGTGTGTGTGTGTGTGTGTGTGTGTGTGTGTGTGTATACAATGGGCTTCTTTCAGTTTCCGTCTACCAAATCTACTCACAAGGCTTTGGTTGGCCCAAGGCTACAGTAGAAGACACTGGCCCAAGGTGTCAAGCAGTGGGACTGAACCCAGAACCATGTGGTTAGGAAGCAAGCTTCTTACCACACAGCCACGCCTGCGCCTATATATACATATTTTTAAAGTCTGGTACTTACTGTGCCAATCTCTTATGCCCAACCAATTGTCACACGGTGAGGAGGGGACAAACACACACACACACACACACACACACACACACACAATAGGTATAAATACCTATTATAATAATCCATAATACAACGTAGAGATTTTCTTCTAATGTGATGGAGATTAAACCAGTGAAATTTCGGATTTATTAATTCCTAATGAGGAAATGACATCCTTGAATTGACTGACTATATATATATATATATATATATAGGCTTCGTTCAGTTTCCATTTACCAAATCCACTCACAAGGCTTTGGTTGATCTGGAGCTTTAGTAGAAGACACTTGTCCAAGGTGCCATGCAGTGGAACTGAACCAGAAACTATGTGGCTGGGAAGCAAACTTCTTAACACAAAACCAAAATTCGGGAAAAAAAATTTTAAGGTTACTTTTAAATGAGGAATCCTTCGAATAAATTTTGAAAAGTAAATAAAAAATTGTCTGGGAGTAATTAACAAAAGGTTGTTGGTGGGCGTGGGGAAGAAAGATGTTTAAGAATTAAAATTTAGAAGAATTTCTTTTTTCTCCAAAAATGGTAATTTCAAGCATATGACAAACATTAATACTGAAAAATGACTGAAAGACACCATGAGAGAGAAGTTAAGTAAATTTGAAAAACATGGAATTTCTCTTTTCTTTTTTTTTTTTCTTCTTTAAGATAAAACGTGAATTACAAGTGTTTTCAGAATGTATGATATTATAAAATGACGGAAATTTACGAAAAAAAAATTTTAATTCGTTTTAATTCGATAGCTTTTCCTCGGCGAGGGTTGGGGGTTTAAAATTTGAAAAACAGATTTTTGGAAAAAAAATTTTTTTAATGTGAATTACAAATATTTCAGAATGTGAGATATTATAAAAATCATGAAAAACAGTGAAAATAAATAAATAAATTTTAATTGTAACAGCTATTCCGAAAGTCCACTGTCTACGTAATCATTATTTATAAACAATTAATTTAATTGTTTACATAATCAGCATTTTTCATAAACAATTGTTTACGCTATCTGATTTGTTTACCTCTGTAGATTATGCAGAAGCCGCTGATCAGTCGCTCGATCTGCTAGAAAAGCAGCCAAATCACTTCCGAATCTCACCCTGCGTCTTAAAACAGAAAAGCCACGTTAGATTATATAGTTCCTGGTTATAAGACTAGATGGTCATGGTTAGAACCCCTCTGAGAATAGGTGTGCAATACTAGGGCTGATCTGAGGTTAAATAACAACAGCAACAACATTCGAAGAGCCAACGAGGAAAGCTATATGCCGTCACTCGGTTTGCTAGAAATATCAACCAAATCCACTGACACACTAAGAAGGAAGGTCACAATGAACGAAAAGACGAGATAAAGAAGTTGGAACGTCTTCAGAGCTGATTACATAAACCCAATCACTCGAACATTATTTAGTAAATCAGTAAACATGTTTGACAGAGCTAGGTGGAAATAATATTAACCACTTTGTAAACCACAGAACGATATGTGTGGACGTGAAAGAACATGTTTCTAACAGGGTTGAAGGGATATGGCAAAAAAAAAAAATAACGGCGGAAATATTGTGTCTATAATTAGTAAATTATCATCGATATGTCTTGTGGCTGACTCCGTAAACAACAAACATGATGGTTATGGTAATGATTTCTTTAATTTTGCCACGGGGGTTTAAGAGGAGGGGACATCACAAGAACAGTGTACAATTTGTGTTGGTAGGGGGGTTACATAAAGGATAAGAAAAAGGGAAGAAAAAGACGGTGAAATTAGTAAAAAGCATACATAATATACAAATAATAGTTTTCGATTAACCCTACTTTTAACCGTACACAAAAGAAATATGTATGTATGTATATACATGAAATCAATAAAGAATCAACGTTTCTTTCATTCTTAGGACAGGTTGTTTTGTTTTTCGGGTATTTTCTCTTTGTTTGATGTGAATATCTTAAACAGGTACCCACTCCATAATGTTATAAGTAATATATTTAAATATCTATAACACAAGACGTTCTTTTTCTTTTTTAAGTAAATAATTATAACAAGAAATAGGAAATAAAACACAGGAGAGAACAAGATACGGCTGAAACGAGGAGTAAAAACATAAAGGTGAAAGTCTTCTTACCTTATAAATTTGTTCAGTAATTTTATGAGCATCTTCGCTGTCCTTCATAATTAAAACTTTTTTTGTTTTTTGCTGTTGAAATTTTAAAAATAATTATTATTAATAATGTTATATTTTCGGTGGTTCTTGTATTATATTTTTTTAAATTTAATTATTCCTGGATATATCTTCCAAACTCAATGTTTCCACTCTCTTCTTTATCTTTTTTCTTTTTAAACTTTTATCGTTTGGCTAAGTGGGCGACGGAGTCGTCGATGGTAAAATCCAAAAGGAATTGGTTTAAGCCATTAACATTCATTCACCGTGTGAATGTTTGTATATACGTGTGTATATGTTTAAATGAATGAAAACGAATGTGAGTCACCTGTGCATGCGTGTTTGTATATTATTGTGTGATAGCTATCGATGACTATATATATGTGGGTGTAGTGTATACTATATATATATATATATATATATATACATATATACCAGTGCTAAAGTTTAAATTCAATTTCAAAGACCATTTATTATATAGATTTACGATGTAGGCACAAAACCACGGGATGAAAAGGTAAATTTCCTCTCTAAGTGACGTGATTTGAGCTCAGAAACGTAAATCGACGTTAATTAATATGCTGCAATAATATATTAGTGTCCTGTCACTTAAATAAACTCACCGATTATTAACGTCGAGATATACGAATTCTGAAAATATAGACAGGAAAGATAAAGGGTGGAAGTAATTGGGAAGTGATAACCTTCGTGTTTTTGTGAATATGGAATGAGAGGATGGGTGCGGTAGGTTTTTAACAGGCTTATTAGAAGTGTGTCACTGGTACGACTTTTGTTAATAATAAAATGTCTCGGTTACAAAGAGAGAAGGTATGGGTAAGGAGACTGTATGGCATTCATGCCTTTTAAAATGTAATTTTCTTTACATAGTGACGCAAAACGAAATGATTTTAAAAGCAACAAGTAGCGAGATGAAGAAAAAAAATATCTAAGGCCTTAACACCAGTTCGCAACGCGTCAATGACAGTACCTCTAAGGAGTAGCTCGAACAGTGAGAAATAGCAGATGTATCACCTTCAAACTATTCACAAGTCTTAAATAAAGAAAGATAAATTGGTCAATGTAGTTCAAGGTATACAAAATGATGGGACAGTCACCACAAAAAATCTTTTGATCATAGGTTTGCTTGTTCAAGGCTGGCTTGGGACTAGAACTAAAATGATTTTATTTTTTCTGGGGTGCGGATACATTATTGTATCGGACAGCAGGGTGGAAGAATTGCAAGATAATCGGACAAAATAATTGCGGTAGTTAGCAATCGTTTATTATATTATGAATTGAAGTGCCGCTAAGGTCACCCCTTCTAGGGTTGTTAAAATGAATACCAGTCGAATACAAGTTGCTGATACATATTTCTGTATGATCTTCAGACAAGACCCCCAACCATGATAATATATATATATATAACATGGCACCTCGGGCAAGTCGCAGGCCGATCAAAGCCTTATTTTGCAGACGGAAACAGAAAGAAGCTCGTCATGTGTGTGTGTGTGTGTGTGTGTGTATTACGTGCAACAGAAAATATTAAATTAAAACAGCAATCTATGTATCACAATCAATGCAAATACAATAAGAAAGTCAAGCATGTATGTGCATGGCTTTTCATCTTAACATCATGCGATAGTTGTAAGCGAATGTCATCATCACATAAGCAGCATCATTTGTTTCCAATCTTTCACAAAAACCATGCCTGGCCATTGAGAAATATTACACTGCTTGAAAACAGATGATTGGCAACTGGAAGGGCATCTGCCTCAATGAATTCAGTCTGACCTATGCAAGCATGGAAAAGGAAATGTAAAAATGACAACATGATGATGATGATATTTATGTATCTATATGTGCATATGTATACAATGTCTACAATTATGTTGCCGAGAGTCACTCACTAAACTATGCCAAAATGAGACCTCTTTTCTTAATCAATTCTCTGATGTAATCTTCACCTGTAGACATAAATATTAGAAGACCTTTGTTCACACTGTAAAATCAATATAATTTCTCATCATTCTGGCTAAAATTCTCTTTCAGTCACCACGTCTTCCTTTACTAACCACCAGTCCCTTATCACAGTGCTTATTTCCCACAACTTTGTTCCTCAGTTCTGTTGTTCTTAGCTGCTTTCTCTATGAACTTTGCCCCCACCATCTCCTCTTGCCCACACTATTTTGAACTTACAACAATACTCCATCGGTTGGTTATAAACCTTATCTTCTTTATATCTGGTCAAGTAATAGTAATATCTTCATCTCATATCTCCCTTTAACTATTCTTTCTCCGTGGCTGTTCTCTCTGCCTCCTCTCACCCCTTTCTCACTAATCTACTCTCTTTCTTTAAACTTTATATTTGTAAAAATTGCTAGAAAATATATATATATTGCCATGTTAAAAGCATTAAGTTCACTCTGTTGAGTGGTTGGTGCTAGAAAGGGCATACAGCTGTAAAAATCCTGCCAAAACAGTCACAGAGGTCTGGTGTAGGCGTCTACCTGGACAGCTCTTGTGAAATTGTCCCACCCATGCTAGCATGGAAAGCGGATGCTAAATGATGATGATGATAGAGAGAGAAAGAGTGAGAGATAACTGTATAGGGTACAATTACACTTAAGCGCACAAAAAGCTATTATGCCTATATGCTGAAAGAATGTGCCAAATATGTCCTACAACTTCAAATATTCAATCCACAATTAAATACACAGGTTGTAAGCAGGAATGTAGGCTGGCTAAAAATTCATAAAATAATTCAATTAGTTTTGGATTGATTAATTTCTGGATTAGTTTACCAACTTTTCCTTCGTCAGCAAAACACAGTGGGCAAAATAAATGAAGATATTCTTACATACCCTCAGAAAAGCACATGCAAAAACACAAGTACACATAAATATTCTCAGATAGATATGCATCATATATTGCAGTCTACCTCAACACGTATATTTGGTGGCTTGCGAAGACCTGTTGGGGCAAGCGAAAGCGAAATCGTGATGGCACCTATACCAGTAAATCACTAAGAGCACCGTCTGAGAGTGACCATTACCAATGTCACCTTCCTGGCACTTGTGCCAGTGGCACATGAAAAGACATTCGAGTGAGTTCGTTGCCAGTACCGCTGGACTGGCCCCTGTGCAGGTGGCACGTAAAATACACCATTTTGAGCGTGGCTGTTGCCAGTACTGCCTGACTGGCCTTCGTGCTGGTGGCACATAAAAGCATCCACTACACTCTCGGAGTGGTTGGCGTTAGGAAGGGCATCCAGCTGTAGAAACTGTGCCAAATCAGATTGGAGCCTGGTGTAGCCATCTGGTTCACCAGTCCTCAGTCAAATCGTCCAACCCATGGAAAGCAGACGTTAAACGATGATGATGATGATGATGATGATGATGATGAGTACAATTAAATACCTGTGTATTTAATTGTGTAGTGAATATTTCAAGTACCAGGATATATTGAGTACATTCCTTCAGCATAGAGGCATAATAGCTTTTTGTGCCCTTAAGTATAATTATACCCTATACAGTTATATAACTCTATAAATGTATTTTACCTAAAAGGTTTTTATATTGATAAAATTCATTAATTTTAATGATCTCATATCTGCCCTTAACTATCCCTTCTCCGTGAATTTTGCCATCTGCCCCCTATCATCCCCTTTTCACTAATCCACTGTTTTCTTTACACTTTTATATTTGTAAACATTGCTAGAAGATATACATTTGGCATTTGCCCCTGAGAAAGCTTACCTAACTTAATTTAATAAATTCATTGGGACTGGTTACGGAAAACACACTTATAATAACTGTTTCAAGATAGCAAGACTTTTTTTCTCTGCCCTTAATTATAATTGTATTTATGATTTCACCTTAATAGGTCTATATTTTTATATGCGGACCACTGATAAAATTTTGAACAATATATATATATATATATATATATATATATATATATATAGAGAGAGAGAGAGAGAGAGAGAGAGAGAGAGAGAAAGAGAGAGAGATAGAGAGAGAGAGAGATGTAGGAGTGGCTGTGTGGAAAGTAGCTTGCTTACAAACCACATGGTTCCAGTTTCAGTCCCACTGTATGGCACCTTGGGCAAGTGTCTGGGCAGAGTTTATTTGAGGCAGATTTTCTATGGTTGGATGCCTTTCCTGTCACCACTTCTCACCCATTTCCAAGCAAGATAATATTCCCACCAAGAACAGACATGTTTTCACAGAACATTGGAAATAAATGACACTGTATAATAGTGACACTCATTTACAACTATCACACAATGTCAAGACACACATACATACACACACACACACATACTTATATACATACATACATATATATATATATATATATATATATATATATATATATATATATATATATATAGGCACAGGGATGGCTGTGTGGTAAGTAGCTTGCTTACCAACCACATGGTTCCGGGTTCAGTCCCACTGCATGGCATCTTGAGCAAGTGTCTTCTACTATAGCCTCGGGCCGACCAAAGCTTTGTGAGTGGATTTCATAGACAGAAACTGATAGAAGTCTGTCGTATATATCATCATCATCATCGTCATCGTTTAACATCTGCTTTCCATGCTAGCTAGCATGGGTTGGACGATTTGACTGAGGACTGGTGAAACCAGATGGCTACACCAGGCTCCAATCTGATTTGGCAGAGTTTCTACAGCTGGATACCCTTCCTAACGCCAACCACTCAGAGAGTGTAGTGGGTGCTTTTTACGTGCCACCAGCACGAAGGCCAGTCAGGCAGTACTGGCAACGGCCACGCTCAAAATGGTGTATTTTATGTGTCACACACACAAGAGCCAGTCCAGGGGCACTGGCAACGACCTCGCTGGAAAGTCCTTACACATGCCACAGGCACAAGTGCCAGAAAGGCGATGCTGGGCACAGGTGCCATCACAATTTCGCTTTCGCTTGCCCCAATAAGTCTTCGCAAGCTGAGTTTCGTGTCCAATGAAGGAGACGATGTTGGCATGGGTGCCATATATATATATATATATATATACTTAGATTGTTGAAAATATTGATAATAGGGCCCCTCCAATGGATCCTTCTATCTACTACATATGACTAATATTTTATTTAAACAACCTAAGGGAAATAACCCATACCACCTGCAGTTTTTAGGAAAGCGATCAATATTTGATTCTCACGACACAATCAGCCGACCCAATTCTGCATTTCTCTACTCAGTTTTGAACTGCTAAACATTATTATTGCACTTCCTTGATTTGAATCTTAAACCTTAAAGACTTTAATCATACATTTCTATACCTACATACTTTTTTGAATGCCCATTACTCCAATAATTCCACATTTTTACAGTCATATTTTTTCCATGACAGTAGATAAATTTTTTTATTCCACAACGTATTTGTAGTGGCTTCATGCAGGCATAGCGTGGATTCAATCCTCAATTGCCTAATTTCACTTAACACTTCAACAGCACTTTTCACATGGTAAAACAATAGTTTTCCTGTGAATGACAGCAGTTATACTTCCCAGATGCCTTTGCTAAGCAGAATAATGTCTTTGCCACTTGACCCTTCTAACCTCTTCGAGGCCACCAGGGGCTGGAATGGAGATAACAGACTTCCAACGAAATCATTTGTTCTTAACAATATGTATATCCTTCAGGCTGCTTTTCGATAGTTATAAAAACAAGAACTCCATAAGCTAAAGGCAGTTACTGAGAGCGACCATCAGTGAGTGTGAACGTTATTATTACACTTTCTTCATTTCATTCTTAAACATTAAACACTTCATTCATATATTTATATACATATATACTACATTTATATATTACATTTAATAAATTAGCCTTCATAAAGTTCACCTTTAAAATGCCACAAGTCAGAGAACTTTCTCACCAACCTGTGAGAACCTCTCTCGCCAACCTCCAACAATCTCTTCTTCCTCCAGTTGACAGTTTTTTGTACTTTTTACAAAGGAAAATACACCGTTTGTGGCAGTTATAACGAAATTGCTTTCTTATATCAGAGTAATAAGGCGTTTCAATAGAACATCTTTATCATCGAGAATTACCAGGTACACCAGCTAGTATATGTATGTATATATATATATATATATATGTATATATCAGGTCACTTGCTATGCAAGTACATCTCCGTAATATATATATATATATATATATATATATATATAGTTGCCAAAGCTCCTAGACTGGCTCTTGTGCGGGTGGCACATAAGATGCACCATTTTGAGCGTGGCCGTTGCCAGTACCGCCTGACTGGCCTTCGTAGGATTTTCGAGCGAGATCGTTGCCAGTGCTCCTGGACTGGCTCTTGTGCGGGTGGCACATAAAAGACACCATTTCGAGCGTGGCCGTTGCCAGTACCGCCTGACTGGCCTTCGTGTGGGTGACACGTAAAAGCACCCACTACATTCTCTGGGTGGTTGGCGTTAGGAAGGGCATCCAGCTGTAGAAACTCTGCCAAATTAGATTGGAGCCTGGTGTTGCCATCCGGTTTCACCAGTCCTCAGTCAATTCGTCCAACCCATGCTAGCATGGAAAGCGGACGTTAAACGATGATGATGAAGATTTATATATATATATATATATATATATATATATATAATGTATGTATAATAAATATGTTAGTATACATACATATATTATATGTTTGTGTAAATATAGATGCGTTATATCTGCATTATATATATATTTGTATATACACACACACACACACATTATCATGCACACATTTGTATCTACACACACATATAATTTATATTGAATATGCTTGAATATGTAGGCGTGGGGTAAGATTTCTTTTGAGGCCCAGGAATGAGGTGAGAAAGGAAAAACGAAACTCCTCTAGCATTTTTACACCTTGCATTTCATCCCAACCCTAGACAGAGAGGGTATCTGTCTTGTGTCAAAAGTGTGAGGAGTTCACACAAGAAAGACATGTACTGTATTAGATAACATAAAAGACACACCTTGTTTTTCCAAAAATAAAACGTGACAAAAAAAAATCACATAGGGTCCTCTATGAGAAGTTAAGGCTATAGTACATGCTTTACTGAACTGATTTTTTTTATTTTGCATATATATATAAAAGTTCAAATAAAGGTTACAAACCTCATTAAGGTATAATAAAATCCAATGAATATACTGGTTTATTACCTATTACAAGAAGTATTGAATATTACAATTAATATTCAACTGTAAGGTGACTGGATAAACCAGGGTTTATATGTATTTTTAAGAAAGTAAGAAAATAGAGAGATAATTAAATTAATAAATAACTATAAATAATAAATAACTATAGGCACAGGAATGGCTGTGTGGTAAGTAGTTTGCTTACCAACCACATGGTTCCAGGTCCAGTCCCACTGCATGGCATCTTGTGCAAGTGTCTTCTACTATAGCCTCGTGCCAACCAAAGCCTTGTGGGTGGATTTGGTAGACGGAAACTGAAAGAAGCCCGTCATATATATGTATATATATATGTGTGTGTGTGTCTGTGTTTGTCCCCCTAGCATTGCTTGACAACCGATGCTGTTGTGTTTATGTCCCCGTCACTTAGCGGTTCGGCAAAAGAGACCGATAGAATAAGTACTAGGCTTACAAAGAATAAGTCCCGGGGTTGATTTGCTTGACTAAAGGCGGTGCTCTAGCATGGCCGCAGTCAAATGACTGAAACAAGTAAAAGAATAAAAAGAGTATTAATTTAATTATTTCTCTATTTTCTTAGTTTCTTTATATATATATATATATATATATATATATATATATATATATCATCATCGTTTAACGTCCGCCTTCCATGCTAGCATGGGTTGGACGATTTGACTGAGGACTGGTGAAACCGGATGGCAACACCAGGCTCCAATCTGATTTGACAGAGTTTCTAGAGCTGGATGCCCTTCCTAACGCCAACCACTCAGAGAGTGTAGTGGGTGCTTTTACGTGTCACCCGCACGAAGGCCAGTCAGGCGGTACTGGCAATATATATATATATATATATATATATATATATATATATGTGTGTGTGTGTGTATCAATAGCATGTATGTGTGTGTTTGTGTATATGTATTTATGTATGCATGTACGTTCTCACACATTTATAGGTATGTGTTGTCCAAACCACTATCCGGCAGCGTTCAATTCTCTAACGGTTTTTTTCAAATGAATCAAGTCATAACCTTATCCATCTATTGTTTTCATAATCGGTCATAATGTCTTACGTTTAAGATGATTCCCATGCTTTCCCTGATGAGAAGGTTACAATTTTAATATCAAAGATCCCTATGGATCACACAGGTTGTAATCCTTTGAAACATATGTAGGAATAAAGTATGCAATTTTAACATGCGTTTTCTCCATTCCTTAAATTCTTAAATATACTCAAATACCCAAAATTTCAAGGAGTTCCTGCCTTAAAAACAGGAACTAAACCACAGTTATTTTGTGTTCTTTGCTACATTGGTTTCTATTAACCCATTTATTCTATCAGAAGAATTTTTATTCATTAAGATAGAAGAAATACACATAATTATATATATATATATATATATATATATATATAGACGGTTTAGATATAGATTCAAGGCTTGAATATGGTACTTATGCGAAGGCACCCGAATTTCACATCCCAAAAGGATGGGTGATTAAAATCAAATAATAAGCAACACGGATTTCAAAAGTGATTGCAGTACGCACGTTTCATGCTACTTCAATTTATTTAAGTAATGTGAGCATTACCTTAAATGCAATATGAAGAGCAATCTTCAGCTGCACGAAAAAATGTAGAAAAAAAGACATATTACAAATGTGGCAACATATTAAAACCAAGTGGGAGAGAGCAGAGGAAGAATATATAAGTCCATCTTGACATAGCAGGGTCTATCAGGCTAGTAATTGATTCTAGACAAAAGTTTTAACTGTCTCAGAATTCTATTGTTTCTTATCTAGTGGTGATAGCAAAGGGACAATTACTTCTAAAGAGAGGGAAGGTGTAAGCAGTATGCATGGGCAAGGCTATAAAAGTATTAGAATCTAGAGGTTTCACTGGTCATAGTAGTATCAGGTCATTTTATTACTATCAAAATGTTGAGGAATTAATGTTGAGGAATTATAGCCCTAGGTATATGGGTCAAATAGGTTTTTTACTTTTAGTCTGAATAGAGTAACAGTATAGTGGTACAGACAACAACAGAATTCTAACTAATGTTTACACAATAAGAGGTATGTTAATAAAATAAAATTAGATGTAGTTATCTTTCACAAAAATCATGAAATAATGTCAATATCGAATTCAGGGGCTCTGGATAGGGTGTAAAATTTAAGGATATTAAGTATATTAAGCATATAGTGATCATGAACACTATTTTGAATTATCTTTTAAAAAAAACTTATTAGCTGACGATAATGATACTATTTAGGAGACACATAGGTAAGCCTTATTTATATAATGTGAATAAAAGATAAAAATTATTATCGGATTTATATTAGTTTATAATAATGTGTATACTGATGATTAAGGGACTGAGAAAAGAAAGGATGTTAGGAAATAACAAGGATAATCAATACAGGAATCTGATGACTGATTTAAGTAGATTAGATGAAACCTCTAGATTCTAATACTTTTATAGCCTTGCCCATGCATACTGCTTACACCTTCCCTCTCTTTAGAAGTAATTGTCCCTTTGCTATCACCACTAGATAAGAAACAATAGAATTCTGAGACAGTTAAAACTTTTGTCTAGAATCAATTACTAGCCTGATAGACCCTGCTATGTCAAGATGGACTTATATATTCTTCCTCTGCTCTCTCCCACTTGGTTTTAATATGTTGCCACATTTGTAATATGTCTTTTTTTCTACATTTTTTCGTGCAGCTGAAGATTGCTCTTCATATTGCATTTAAGGTAATGCTCACATTACTTAAATAAATTGAAGTAGCATGAAACGTGCGTACTGCAATCACTTTTGAAATCCGTGTTGCTTATTATTTGATATATATATATATATATATATATATATATATATATATGTATATATATATACATATATATACCGGAGTAAGCATATAAATGTGCAACAAGGTGGAAAAAATAGTACTCGAAAACCAGAGATAGAGTAATATGCTTTATTAAAAAGCAGCAGAAATATCACAAAAACTGTTACTCAGTTTCACGTTCCTGTTCGTCGGACAGTTTTGATTAGAATGTTTAGAATTCTAAACAAAACTGTCCGACAAACGGGAACGGGAAACTCTGAGTAACAGTATTTTCTGATATTTCTATTGCTTAAAGTATATACATACTCTTTTACTCTTTTACTTGTTTCAGTCATTTGACTGCGGCCATGCTGGAGCACTGCCTTCAGTCGAAGAAATCAACCCCAGGACTTGTTCTTTGTAAGCCTAGTACTTATTCCATCGGTCTCTTTTGCCGAACCATTAAGTTACAGGTACGTAAACACACCAGCATCAGTTGTCAAGCGATGTTGGGGGACAAACTCACACACACATACATACATTTATATATACATATATACAACAGGCTTCTTTCAGTTTCCATCTACCAAATCCACCCACAAGGCTTTGGTCGGCCCGAGGCTATAGTAGAAGACACTTGCCCAAGGTGCCATGCAGTGGGACTGAACCAGGAACCATGTGGTTGGTAAGCAAGCTACTTACCACACAGCCACTCCTGTGCCTACTGGTGAAATTGGACTACATCTAAAATTCACTGAAATTGTTGGCGTTTACATATACTTAACAAAATATCAATAAGGGAAGGAAGGAAGGAAGGAAAAGAGAAAGAAAGAAAATGAAAAGAAACCATTTTACGCTTCTCACGTTGCAAAAGGATTGACATGGGGAAAGCTATAATGAGTTTTTCAACCGTGACAATTACATTTTTTCTTTTTTTTAACTATGGGTAGAGACCTGGTTTCTAAGATAAGCATCTTTCTTTTCTTTTTATAGATAGTAAGCTTTGATTTTGAAAGATTTTAGTTGTTATTTTTAGAAGGTTGCAAAAGGATTGACATGGGGAAAGCTATAATGAGTTTTTCAACCGTGACAATTACATTTTTTCTTTTTTTTAACGATGGGTAGAGACCTGGTTTCTAAGATAAGCTTCTTTCTTTTCTTTTTATAGATAGTAAGCTTTGATTTTGAAAGATTTTAGTTGTTATTTTTAGAAGGTCGAATGATTATACAGGTGGAGACTTCCAAGCTTTTCCCATAACACCTGGTTAGCTCGAAATTTGTTCATCCAAGCTTCTCTCGTTACACCTGGTTAGCTCGAAATTTGTTCATATATATATATATATATGGGAAGCTAATCGTAAAGTCTACCTGCTATATATCTTTTATCTTTTACTTGTTTCAGTCATTTGACTACGGCCACGCTGGGGCACCGCCTTGAGAGGTTTTAGTCGAACAAATCGACCCCAGACATTTTTTAAAGCCCAGTACTTATTCAATCGGTTATTTTTTTTACCGGACCGCTAAGTTACGAGGAAGCGGTGGCGGGGTACAAACACAGACACAAAAAGACACTCACATATATAAGCCTATATATATATATATATATATATATATATATATATATATATATATATATATATATATCAGTATAGTGTATGTACATGTATTTATATATATATATATATATATATATATATATACACACACACACAACCACACACAAATATACATGTACATAATGTAGGCGGAGGTGCCTATATTATGTGTGTATGTGTATATATATGTGTGTGTGAGTACGTGTATGATATATATATATATATATATATATATGACAATGGAAGTTGCTCTGATGAGTGGATATAAAATAAAAGATGTTTTCGTCAATAACCATAACATTTTGGGAGTTATCATAAAAGTAAAAATACATATATTAATTTAAAATACAAATTTAATTACATTATCAAAATATAGTGTTTGCAATTAAAATAATCTTGGTCGTTGTTTAGAGAAACATGTCTTTTAACAGTTACATACGAAAAAGCATTTTTAATATCATCGGAAACAAGAGCGCTTAAAAAGCACCAGCAATTGTTCCTGTTCCTGGGAGAACAAAACTTTTGGGTGCGAAGCATTTTAAATACTTTTCTGTGAATAAAAAAAATCATAAGAATTACAATCACTTTATTTTAGTAATATAATCTAAATTTGTATTATAATTTGAACGCTTTTCTTGTGACTAAAAGGTTTCAGAGCGTTTTTTTCTTTCAGACAGAGCATCTAGGATTATATTATAATTTGTATTATACTTGTTTGATTTATTTAAATGTTCAATGCTTTTCTATCACTAAAAGGTTTCAGACCGTATTTTTTTTTTCAGACAGTGCATCTAGAATTATATTATCTTATGCATTCGTGGGCCACTTTAAGACAATAGTGATCAAATTGCGGGAGATTTAGCTGTTATTTTTAGCAGTTCGAGTGATCACGCAGAAATCCCTAATGCTGAAGCCGTTACGTGTTTAATTAACTTGCTAGTAATATCAAATTTCCCTCAAATCACACCTTAACATCTTAAATAAGTGGTGGGGGAGCATCTATCACATAATGTAACCGTACAGACCCCTAAAAATCCGAGAGCAGGGTTCATCTGTAGGGAAAGCAACAGCTTAAAGTAACAGCTCAAAGTTTACGTAGGGTACGTTGAGAAAAAAGGGTTGTAGGTCGTGTATGCATGCGTGTGCGTGTATATGTATGTTTGCGAATATGGTGTCCATGTCTGTTATAGATGTTGGTGTGTGTATGAACGTGTGTTTGCGTGTGTGCATGTTTGTGTATTGTGCATGGTGGGGGTATGTATGTATGTAGTTTGTGTATGCGTTTAGAAAACAAAGTAGCCCTTGCAACTCACCTTTAGTAAAAACTTTAACTAAACTACAATAGCAGCAACAGCAGAAGTAGTAGTAGTAGTAGTAGTAACGAAATCGTCCAGTTGTATGTTATTGATTTTTGTTATTTTTTCTTAGTCGTTGTCGTATCTTTAGAGTGGCGGTGTCGGTAGTAGCAGTGGTGGTGGTGGTGGTGGTGGTGACGGTTTTGGTGTTATGAAGGCGACGGTGGTGTTAGCGTGGTTGACAGTGGAGGGTTGGGGTCATGAGTGGAGGGAATGCCGTTATGAGGCGGTGGCGGACGTAGTGGAGGTGGTGGAGGAATTTGTTGGTGGGGTTATAAGGGCGGTGGAGCAGAGATTGCGGGGTTAAAGGATGTTGTGCGTATGATGGTGGTGGTGGTGAAACGTGGTGCTGATGGTGATAGGAGTGTGATAGTGGGCGTGTAAGGAAAGGTGGATTGTGTGGTTGTCATCGAGATGATGGTGGTTGTGGTAGAAAGAGAGAGAGAGGGAGAGTGACAAGTAGAGGAAGTAAGAATGGTTATAGTGGTGGTGGTGGTATTGACTAGCAATTGTCGGCTGTACCTTGTTGTGGTGGCCCTTACTGTCGTCGCTGAGACTCTTGCGGTTGTGATGTTACTACTACTACTACTACTACCACCACTGCTACTACAAATACCACCTCCACTACTACAGCTATTACTACCACGGCTACCAGGTTAACTTTGATCAAGGAGACCTACAAACAGAAGACATTCTGACACCCTCCTGTATTTTCATGTTTTTTTTGTTTTAGATACTAAGACCACACTTTTCTGTGTCTTCCTTCCTTTTTTTTTCTTTTTTTCTTAGAGATTAAAAGGAAATTTGACTGCTATTTCTATCGGTTAGTCGAACAACCACGTAGCGACAGTACGACATTTATGTTGTCGTATGTATGTTTTACATATTTACTATCATGGATCACGTGATCAATTTTTTTTTTCTTTTTGTTGACCTCACCTGTAGTTCGATGTATTGAACAATAATTATTCAGGTGAATGAAAGTTCACCTGAATAACTTCGGACAATTCCGGTATCGCTCGGATAAATATTTTCCTAGTCGACTTCATTGGGAAGACACCTTTCATCTATTTGTTTCAATTATTGGGCTGCGGCAACGCTGGGACACTTCCTTGTAGGGTTTTTGTCGAACAAATCAACCTTATTGCTTAATATTTGTCTTTTACTTATTCTATCGGTCTGTTTCGCCGAACTAAGTTACGAGAACGTAAATCAACAGCGGTTGTCCAGTGGTGTGTGGTGGGGACAAACACGTGCTCGCGCGCGCGCACACACACACACACACACACACACACACACACACACACACACACACACATATAACCGGCACTCCGTCGGGTACGACGACGAATGTTCAAGTTGATCCGATCAACGGAACAACACTCTACAGACACGCGCACCCTTAACGTAGTTCTCAGGGAGATTCAGTGTGACACAGAATGTGACAAGGCTAGCCCTTTGAATTACAGGTATAACTCATTTTTACCAGCTGAGTGGACTAGAGCCACGTGCAATAAAGTGTCTTGCTCAAAAACACAACACGCTGCCAAGAATCGAACTCACGACCTTACAATCGTGGGTCGAATATCTTAACCGCTAAGCCAATCACCTTCACATAACGTTTATATTTGACAGGCTTCCACCCAGTTTCCATCTACCAAATTTTCTTACAGAGCATTGGTTGGTCAGAAGCTATAGTAGAAGATACTTACCCAAGGTGCTGTGCTGTGGAACTGAACCCAAAACTTCGTGGCTGCAAAGCGAGCGTCTTAAATATGCAGCCATGCCTGAATAAATATTTTCCATAATTTAAAAAAATTGTTTCTAATATAAGCACAAGGCTAAAAACTTTGAATCAGTGGGCGGTTTCCTTGGTGGATAAAATAGAAAGTTTGGCGGAATTTGAACTCAAATCGTGAAGAGCTGGCATAAATGCTTAAACGATTCTGCCAATCCACAGTTCTAACCAGAATCATTGAAATGGCAACCGATGAAGATGAGATCAACAAATGCAGTTGGTTTTTGTCACAAGTGCAACTGGCTTTTACCACAAATGCTGCTGGCCTCTACCACAAAAGCATTTGGTTTCTACCACAAGTGCAGTTGACTTCTACAAGTGTAGCTAGGTTCTACCACAAATGCATCTGGCTTCAACCGTAAATGCAACTGGCTTCTACCACAAACGCAATTGGCTTCTACAATAAATACAGCCGGTTTCTACTACAAATGCAATTGGCTTCTACGACTAGTGCAGTTAATTTTTACTGCCTATGCATCTTGGTTCTACCACAAATGCAGCTGAATTCTACCACAAATGTAATTGGCTTCTACTATAAATGCAGCTGGCTTCTACCACAAATTGGTTTCTATCACAAGTGCAGCCACTTACTACGGCAAATGCAACTGGCTTCTACTGCAAATTTGCTAGCTTCTACCACAAATGTATCTGCCTTCGATCACGGATGTAGTTGGTTTCTACCATAAACGCAGCTGGCTTCTACTGCAAATACAATTGGTTTCTACTGTAAATGTAACTGATTTCTACCACAAATGTAACTACCTTCTACCACAAATACAGCTAGCTTCTGCCACAAATGCAATTTGGTTTATATCACAAGTACAGCTACTTTCAAGCACACATACGATTGACATTTCCCACAACAGCAGCTAACTTCTTTGAAAATGCAACTGGTTTCTTCATCCTACATGAGTCTGAAAGTCACCGTAATTTTAAAAACGATGTACAAGCATATTTAGAAATAATACATTTCTAAATTTCTCAGAGAGATTTATGCAGTAGTGATACGATGAAGTAGTTGTATACTGTCAGCTTAATGTGACAGTCCCCTGTCAGCTTCCTAGGTGCAGCTTATAAGGTCTAATCAACAGTAGTATTATTCCCTTCAGGGGACTGTCACATTAAGTTGACAGCATACAACTACGATGTACAAGCAGTCTAAGTATGCAACTATAAAACAGAGATGCATAACATTTATATTGTACACTGCATGTTTTACGTTTTCCCTGCATCATGTGATGGTTTAACTTGAAGGTCACAAATAGAAGAGTAGGCAGGTTCTAAAGTTAGTGGGGAGCGAGCACATAAAAAAAAACAAGGTGCTGTGACACATACCAAACAATCTTTAATTAATTTCCTTTATATTACACGAAATATTTCATTAGTTATAATATACGTAATGGTATTCTACATACTCTTTTACTTTTTTTTATTTGTTTCAGTCATTTGACTGCGGCCATGCTGGAGCACCGCCTTTAGTCGAACAAATCGACCCCCAGGACTTATTCTTTGTTAGCCTAGTACTTATTCTATCGGTCCCTTTTGCCGAACTGCTAATTTACGAGGACGTAAACACACCAGCATCGGTTGTCAAGCGATGGTAGGGGGACAAATACAAACACACACATACATACATACATACATATATATACGACGAGCTTCTTTCCGTTTCCTATTTCTTTACTGCCCACAAGGGGCTACACACAGAGGGGACAAACAAGGTCAAAGCTTCTTTCCGTTTCCGTCTACCAAATCCACTCACAAGGCTTTGGTCGGCCCGAAGCTATAGTAGAAGACACATGCCCAAGGTGCCACGCAGTGGTACTGAACCCGGAACCATGTGGTTGGTGAGCAAGCTACTTACCACGCACCCACTCGTTTCAGTAACAATATCATTACGTATGAATCTTACAACTACTGACAATAGGTAACTTGAGCGTTAAAACAAATTTGAAAACTGATCAGTAGGGAACCGTCGCTCCCCTGTTAGCTACGTCACTAGTCAAATGATCAGTACTTTTGTTTCATCATGGCTGACAGTCCGATGAGGAGACAACTTGATACTTTACTAAAATGATATAGAATCCTCGGATGACCAAGACTTTCATGACAGACTGTTGTAAGTTATGGAGGGTGTTGGCTTGGTGATTGTGGATGGTGAGTGGAGGCGCAATGGCCCAGTGGTTAGGGCAGCGGACTCGCGGTCGTAGGATCGCGGTTTCGATTCCCAGACCGGGTGTTATGAGTGTTTATTGAACGAAAACACCTAAAACTCCACGAGGCTCTAGCAGGGAATGGTGGCGAACCCTGTTGTGCTTTTTCACCACAACTTTCTCTCACTCTTACTTCCTGTTTCTGTTATACCTGTAATTCAAAGGGTCAGCCTTGTCACACCGTATCACGCTGAATATCCCCGAGAACTACGTTAAGGGTGCACGTGTCTGTGGAGTGCTCAGCCACTTGCACGTTAATTTCACGAGCAGGCTGTTCCGTTGATCGGATCAACTGGAACCCTCGACGTCGTAAGCGACGGAGTGCCAACATGTGGATGGTGATGACAATAGTGATGTTATTAGTGGTGGTGGTGAAAACGATTAGGTGGCGCTAGTTGGGATTGGTTTGGTCCTGCAGTAAACCTCATGGAGGTGGGGTAGTAGTCAATATAAAGGAGGGCATTTAGCGATTTGTTGACGGTGGAGGGGTGTATGCACGGAGAGTGTAACAGTGAAATTGGTTGTAATGGTGTTGGTGGAGGCGGCGGCAGTGATAGCAGTGTTGGTGGTGGTGGTGGTGGTGGTTGTACTAATGATGAGTTGGTGGTATATTGAACGTGGTGGTTATTTTGATGGAGTACGTTTATTTTTGTTTTCTTTTTTGCTTCAGGACAATGTGATCGAACAAACCCAGAATGAAAGGGGATCTCTTCTGTTTGGCTGCCACTTTTCAATTTATTCAATTTTTGTTCCAAACGATTTTATATTTAGCGTATTGGTGTAGTTTTGTAAAGCAATCATTGACAGGAAATTCATTTTCACCGTAAATCAATAAATAAAAAGTTAATAGCTTTTAAAGTTTGCAAATTTTGAGTAAATTTAATCAATCGAAAGCCACGTGCATATAGGTGCCTGTTTCCATAGTAATCAGTCAAGCTGTTACCAAGCTGCTTACCCACGCAGTCATTTTCGCTTATTATTTTGAGTAAAAAATTATCAAACGTTAAACCTCTAACTTTTTTTTTAATTTAATTTTCTAGGAAAATAAAATATCTCCTGAGATTCAGCTTAGAAAATTACATCAATACACCAAATTTTAAAATTTTGACCAAACTAAAATTTCCACAGGTGCAGCCAAACAAAAAAGATTTATGAAATCCAACCACGACTATCCCACCTTCGAGAGGAAGGGATGGATTCTAGGACTACATATCTTAAAGCGTATCCTTTAACATGGAGTGTGATTTGAGGAAGATTTGGCTGTCACTTTTAGCAAGTCGAGCGACCAGGCCAGTGTCTCCTGATAGCCAAGATAATTGTAGAGGACGTCGAAAATGTAGCGGTGGTTGTGTTAGTGGTAGTGTTGGTTGTTGTAGTTCTTGAGGTAGCAGTAGCGAACAAGAATTTGGAGAATGGGACAGCGGCAGCAGCAGCAGCAGTAGTAGTAGTAGTAGTAGTAGACAAAGAACAGGCGTGGTGCAGAATAGAAACAAGGTCTGTATGTAGGTCCAGTGGGTGGAGGTATAGAAGCAGGGCGGAAAAAGAGATATATATAGAGAGAGGATGAAAGACAAGAAAAAAATGAGAGACAGAAAGTGATAGAGAGAGAGAGAGAGAGAGAGAGAGAGAGAGAGAGAGAGGAGGGAGAAAAAGTAATATAGTATAAGAGAAAGACACAGAGAGAGAAAGTGAGCGTGAGAAAAAAGCTCATTTTGTGACAGGTCAATGGTCAAGCACTGTGATGTGACAAGCCAGGTAGAAGGAAAATAAAGGTATGTATACATAGACGCCAGTGTGTGTGTGTACATATATACCAGTACTTTTAGATGAATATGTGTTTATATATATATATACACACATATATATGTGTGTGTGTGTGTATGTGTGTGTGTGTATATGTTTGTGTGTGTGTGTGTGTGTGTGTGCGTGGTTACATAGAGAAGGAAGATAGTGGGACACTACATCCATTGACAGATAAAACACGTAAAGACTGTGCAGGTTATGTACGTGTGTTTATGTATGAATGTATGTATGTATGTATGCATACATGTATGGCAGTAATTATGCAAACATTCACACGTACATATATGTGTGTGTGTGGATGTGTGTGCTCCAGCATGACCGCAGTCACATGACTGAAAGAAAGAATAAAAGAATATACATATATATTTATATATATGTAAATATGTGTGTGTCGTATATATATATATATATATATATATATATATATATATATGTATATATATATATATATATATATATATATATATACACATATATATATATATATATATATATACATATATAGGTTTACAGTTATTCAACTATCTCTTTCGCATTCATATATTAACAGTTTAGATCTTAATTATTAAAAATATGAAACCATTATTCTATGCTCATTTAGTTAAATGTAAGGTAGAAATTTAAATGTAATAAAATGTTTTAAAAGAAATTCAAAGTGCCTACCTGGTAACTGTAAACCCACTTTTGGGCCACCCAATATATATATATATATATATATATATATATATATATATATATATATATATATGTATGTATGTTTGTATGCATGTATGCATATGTACGTATGTTTGTGTGTGCGTGTGTATAGATAGATAGATAGATAGATAGATAGATAGATAGATAGATAGATAGATAGATAGATAGATAGATAGATAGATAGGCGCAGGTGTGGTAAGAAGCTTGCTTCCCAACCACACGGTTCTGGGTTCAGTCCCACTGCTTAACACTTTGGGCAAGTGTCTTCTACTATAACCTCGGGCCGACCAAAGAATGGTGAGTGGATTTGGTAGATGGGAGCTAAAAGAAGCCCGTTGTGTGTGTGTGTGTGTGTGTTTGTCTCCTCATTAGCGCTAGAAAACCGATGTTGGTGTATATACGGTCCTGTAACTTAGCGATTCAGCATAAAAGTCCAATAGAAGAAATACCAGGCTTAAAAAAAAAAAACAAGTCGATTTGTTCAACGAAAAGGTGGAGCTCCAGCATGGCCAGTCACATGACTGAAACAAGTAAAAGAATATAAAGAAATATAAGAAATTAAAGAAGGAAAAATGCACACACTTTACATAATTTTAAAATAATTTTTAATATATCGACCGGTTTCACTTTCGCTATTCATGACATTAAGATTTAATTCTTTAAATACGTATTTTCTTAAGAAGGAATTTTTTGGTCCATGTATATATATTGGGTCATCCCATAAATAATGCAGGTTTTTCTATACTTCTTTTATTTTTCCAAATTATGATAAACAAATTTCTTTTTTAATCTAAAATATACTCTGCTTCACTTTCTACAATGCTCTTCCATCTATCAGGTAGACTTGCAAGGCTCCTCTTCCAAAATTCGCTTGTCCGTGACGAAAATTACTCCTCCATTACTGTTCTGACCTCGTCTACAGAAATCATATTTTTTCCGTCCGAATGATTTTTGATGTTGCACGCGCACACACATGCGCATTCATTTATATGTATATATGTATATTCGCATGCATACCAGTATGTGCGGACACATGCATGCGCGCGCGCATGGGTGAATATACACGCGCATAACAAACGTTGGGGATTGGTATGCATTAGGGGTTAGTAAGCGTTGGGGGTTGGTAATTGACGATCCTGCTCATGGGGTTAGTTGGTGGTGGTGATTTTGGTGCAGAGTAGCAGTTATTACTAAGGTGGTATATCCGGGTTGTCGACAGTTAGAGGCCTGAAATTTGCAAGAAGGCCATACCTCTGGTGATAGCGATGCGATAAATCGTATTTTTTGTTGATGGACACTGCGGGTTTTTGGAGGACATGCAGTTTTTCACTGAGGCAGAGCTGGCAGTTGGGGGCGTGGGGTGAATATGGTGGTGCTCAGTTGACAGTAGTCCACTTGATACTGGATGTACCATCCCGGAGATCACGGAGTCTCCAGAGAAAACGAGACAGGAAAGAAGAGTTCTCTTTGTCCCTGGATCTGAACGAGTGCATATGCTGGGAGTATCTTCCCTGGAAGTCATTAGCTGTCATACCCGTATAGTACCTAGTAATGTTATCGGTTGGTGTAAGGGTGGACCTGTATACTACGGATCCTGAGAGGCAGGATCCCTTTAGAGGGCACATGGTGGAGTTCCGATGGCTGCAGGTTGGTGTTAGGAATGGTGCATTTTTACGTCTGTTAATGCATGTGATGTTAGATGCTATATTGTGGAAGAAGCTCCTTTTAACGCATCGCACGGTCGCCACAAAACATGTAATATAACATATGAAAGGGCTCGGTATGAGAGATGCTACGAGCAAGTGCCAGTAAAGGTAAGAGAGAGGGACAGACAACCGTTATATATATATATAGATAGATAGATAGATAGATAGATAGATAGATAGATAGATAAAGAGTAGGTTTATTAGCATAGTGAACATTGTGTCTGTGTGTGCGTGCATGCGGCAATATAAACAATACAATGTGTATGACGGACCGTCGTGTAAAGAATTTGTATACAACAATATGTGTGTATGTGAGAGAGAAATACCAGTTCATAGAAGAGGTACACAAGTAGAATGTCTATACAAGAAGTCGTGGCCAAGTAGCAGAGCTGTGGTGTCACATGTGTGTGAAGTTGAGCGTCAATGCTGCGATCGGTTACTTGGTACAGAAGATTCTCGCAGTTTGTTCTAGCTGTTAACTCGTGGTGGAAACAATCCACTCAAACAGTGTCGAGATGAAACCGCTGTTATTGGTGCGTGTACTCTGGTGGTGGTGCGGTGGCGGAACTGTAGTAGACAGTACATTGGTGGTGATGACGTCGTCGCTGGAAACTGGCTGGAGCTGTGTGTGGTCAAACGACCAGACCTAAAAAGGTCTGTGTCCGCGACAAACTGGCGTAGAGCAAACAGGCTTATTTATAGATGAAATAGGGCTCATCGGAAACGCAGAGAAATTCTCTCACGTGACCTTATCGGAAGGCCACGATTGGACGGTATGCACCCTGGCGCGAAACAGAACTGTTGACAAATGCCGCGCAAATAAGAACCAATCAGGGTGATGAACACAAGGGGTCCAAGCGGTCGAAAGCTAGATGTTAGCCGCCACGTTATCATTTGTAAATGAATGCCCGAGAGGTTTCACTACACATACATACAAACATACATACAGGTGCAAGCGTGGCTGTGTAGTAAGAAGTTTGCTTCCGAACCACAAGGTTCCGTGTTCAGTCCCACTGCGTAGCACCTTGGGCAAGAGTCTTCTACTATAGCCTCGGGCCGACCAAAGCCTTGTGAGTGGATTTGGTAGACGAAAACTGAAAGCCCATCATGTATATATTTGTGTATAGTGTGTGTGTGTGTGTGTGTGTGTGTGTGTGTGTGTGTGTGTTGGTGTATTTACGTCCCCGTAAGCTTGCGCATCGGCATAAATAAGTAGTGGAGTCAATTCATTCGACTAACAGTTTCTGAAGGCGGTATCCCAGCATGGCCGCAGTCTTACGACTGAAACAAGTAAAAGATATACACAGACAAACACATAGATAGATAGATAGATAGATAGATAGATACAAAGACAGGATTCCAGTGACACGGAAAGAAAGATTGGGTCACTGCACCAGACAGACAACTGTGTAAGATGACGTGTTGTGTACACATCTTTTATTCGCATTGAACCAGAGGGTCGTCTACCTGTGCATTTTGTCGATTAAAAATAGCTGCTAAATTTTCCTGAAATCACACAGCTCATCGTCTTGAAGAGAAGGACATAAATAATATATAACCGGATTTTAGTGAGTGTGACAAACATGCAATGATATCAAAAGGTTGGCTTCGTTACAATAGCAGTGGAGTTGGAGGAAAATGGGTGGAGTATAGACGTGGAAATAATGTGTCGAAAAATAAAAAGGCTGAATGGCCACAGTTGGTATGATTTTGATCAGGTGTACGAGGTGGGTGCTGAAATTTTCCTGGTTTTAAGGGTGTCGCGCAAAAAAAGCCTTATTGGAGACCCAATCTTCAGAATTTAAAAAAAATTTTTTTTACAGAGCTTAGAAAAACTGGAAGACCGCTGCAATAAGTGTGTGAATGTTGAATAAAATCGTAATTAACTGAACCTATAGTATTTTCTTTTATCCAGAGCCAGGAACTTTACAGCACCCCACCCCTCATACAGGTGTATGCCAAACGTCAGCAGAGAGAGAGAGAGAGAAGAGGAGTATGAGTCATAAATGAAGTAACAAAGCAAAGACAGGTAAACAGACAGAAAGATTGACAGACAGAGAAAGAGGAAAAGGGATTATTTTCTCGGCAAGTCTTCTTTAGGAACAAGTAAAGCAGAGTAAATGGTTGACTGGGTATTATGTCAGTGTTATTGTGTGTGGTATGTTTTATTTTAATCCAGTGTCTCATAGGAAGTGGGTGTCATGTGAGAATTGGAAAGAAGGCTTACAAATCGTTATGTTTAAGAAAATGAATGGAAATTACTCTTTTATACTCTTTTACTTGTTTCAGTCATTTGACTGTGGCCATGCTGGAGCACTGCCTTTAGTCGAGCAAATCGACCCCCAGGACTTATTCTTTAGAAGCCTAGTACTTATTCTATCGGTCTCTTCTGCCGAACCGCTAAGTTACGGGGACCTCCTAAACACACCAGCATCGGTTGTCAAGCGATGTTGGAGGGGACAAACACAGACACGCAAACACACACACACATATATATATATATATATATATATATATACATATATACGACGGGCTTCTTTCAGTTTCCGTCTACCAAATCCACTCACAAGGGTTTGGTCGGCCCGAGGCTATAGTAGAAGACACTTGCCCAAGGTGTCACGCAGTGGGACTGAACCCGGAACCATGTGGCTGGTAAGCAAACTACTTACCACACAGCCACTCCTGCGCAACATCTTGGCGTAGAAACAAGAAATATCTATCTATGCACAGACAGACAGACAGACAAACAGATATATATATATATATATATATATATATTAGATAGATAGATAGATAGATAGGTAGATAGATAGATCTTTTATCTATTGTTTCAGTCACAGAACAGTGTCCATGATTGGGCATCACTTTAAAGGACTTAGTCCACGGGTCCTCTACCATTTTTTTTTCTATCTATGGACCCTTTTCATTACTATTTTATTCTTGTGGACCCCCTATAGCCATTCGATGTTTAAAAGCTAATTTTATAAAATGTTATTTATCAATGTTTTTACACATTAATTTCTGTCGGTTGAACCATGTAAAAATGTTAGAGAAAGAAACCTGTAGCAGAAGTGATTTACCCTCATTATGTGTGAGATGTTTTCGTTTTGACTCATCTAGGTTCAAATACTCAAAAATGGGCTCCACAAGCCCTTTTTGTTCCAGCAGATCACATGATCTCGTGATTGAACGAACCTATCTGGACCAACAGTTAGTTCATTTTTCTTTAGGCAGTAAATTAATCACCAGCTCCTGGGAGCCTACTATTTTCGGTCAAACTAAAGCGTTTGACCAGGTGACGAAAAAAAAAAAATTAGTCTAATAGGTGTAAAACAACTTGCTGGGAACGAATATGAAGGAAAAAAAAGGCGCGCTCGCGAACGAGGAGGTGGAGAGAAGGCTCGGAACATTCACATGCTGAATGTTCTGAGACGCCTCACCGGAGCCCAGAAACAAAAGAAAAATAGTGTAATAGATGTAAAACGACTTGCGGATCTTTTTTAAAACGGGGCCACATTTTTCATTAACGAAACACTTTGAAACTTGGAACACTGGTAGAATGGGTCATATAAAACATCTTTTTCTCTTAGTCTTCTTTAAAAAAAAAGAAATCCCTAAGTTATTCCATGTTAAAGTTGTCGTATTTCTGTAATTTCAACCAATCACTGACGTCCATTCAGCCGATATACATTAAGTGCCGACTACATAAACAAACGATTCTGAAACAATTAATCCTAACCCTAACCCTAACTCTAACCCTAACCCTAGGGTTAGGGTTAGGGTTAGGGTTAAAGCAAATTTAAAATGAAAAAAGCAAATAAAACGAAGAATCGTTTGTTTATGTAGTCGGCACTTAATGTATATCGGCTGAATGGACGTCAGTGATTGGTTGAAATTATCGAAATAAGACAATTTTTTACATGAAATAAATTCGAATACAAAAATATTTTTCTGTTCTATAACACAAAATAGATAAGTATACGAAGTTTGAAAGTCTTTCGGTACCAAAAACACTACGTAAAACATTAATGAAAAATGTGGCCCCCGTTTTAAAAAAGATCCCGACTTGCTCTGAACGAATATGAAAAAAAAAAAAAAAAAATGCGCGCTCGCGAAAGGCGGGGTGGGGAGAGGACTCGGAACATTCACATCCTCACACATCGTCAGTCCATGGCCTCTAAACTATAGTGTTTGACCCGAGCTCAAAAACAAAAAATAATTAGTGTAATAGGTGTAAAACAACTTGGTGTGAATATATATGTGTATATATGTGTGTGTGTGTGTTCTCGATATTCTTTCAGAGCAAGTTGTTTTACATCTATTACACTATTTTTCTTTTGTTTCTTGGCTCCGGTGAGGCGTCTCGGAGCATTCACGATGTGAATTATCCGAGCCCTCTCCCCACATCACCCCCCCCCGTTCGCGAGCGCGCATTTTTTTCTTCATATTCGTTCTCAGCAAGTTGTTTTACTCCTATTAGACTAATTTTCTCTATTTTAGTCACCGAGTCAAACGCTATAGTTTGAACCCTATTGGTCTATAAGATCGACAGTTCTTGGCTTCCCGATGTCTTTGACACTCGCCACTGACGAAACGCAACTCGTTTCTGGCAACGATGTATCTGACGCCAGCCAGTCTCCGTTTTTTTTTTCTCCTCCACCAGACGTCGTTGCTGTATGAACACCACACGACCAACAGACCAACGGCTGCCTTTAAACACCACCAAACAGTACATCAACTATGTCTACAAGATCAACAGTCCAACCTAACCACGAAGTGTCGCACACATCCTTGTTGTAATCTGTTATGTTATGTTAATTCATGTATGGCAAACACTGTGTTTTATAACGGAGAATAAATCGTTGCTTTCCAGTTCAGTTTCAATCTCACGTCATATATCCATTTCCACATTTCTCTTATTTATCATCTGCCGTTATAAACCTCTTTCTTGCAATACATACCTATACATACATCTAAAGCAAAATTTTTTCAGGGACCCTTAAAATACTACTGTGGATCCCCGATTTACTATTTTGTTGTGTAAACCCCTCAAAACTTTTATATGGACTCCCTTACCCCGAGATCATATGAACCCTGGTTGAAAATCAGTAGTTTAGTCAAACAAAACGACCTCAGTATTATTTTTAAAACCTTGTACTTGTTCTATTGGTCTCTTTTTGCCAAACCGTTAAGTTACGGGGACGTAAGCAAACCAACACCAGTTGTCAAGCGGTAGTGGAGGATAAACACATACGAGGAGGTACAGAAAAATCCCTGGCTTTAAGGGTATGGCGGAAGGCCTGGTTGGAGGCCCAGCCTTCCGAGTTCTTTTAGAAAGCCTGATGGACCTCTGCAATAAGTGTGTGAATCTGAGAGGGGAATATGTTCAATAAAATCATAATTAAGCTAATCCTCCTGTATTTTCTTTTACCCAAAATCAGGAAGTTTTCAGCACCCCCCCCCCCTCGTATACATACATATATATTACAAATTGAGATAGATAGATATAGATAGATAGATATCTTTCTTTTATTAGCCACACAGGGCTGCACACAGAGGAGACAAATACAACTGTAGAGCTTTTCTTTAAAAATAAAAAGGTAAAATAAAAATAAAAAAATCCGATCAAAAGAAGAAGAAGAGGAAGAAATCGCCAACGGCCCATGTGTAGTTACGTATAAATTAGATAAAGCTAGTTATGGCCGGTGTACGCAGTTACCCATGGTTTCACGTCCATAAAGCCCTTGGCTTTACAGCTTTTCTTCAGACTTGGATAACCCCATAGACCGGCCATAATTATCTAATTTACTCTACTGCCCTATAACTTAGAATGTGCTTCTCTTTCAGGTTTATGATTTACTGACGAGATAGATAGATAGATAGATAGATAGATAGATAGATCTCAGTTTGGTCAGTGTGTCCGTTCTTGTTCTCTTTTAAAATTTTTAATAAAAAAAAAAAAAAAATGAAAGCTAGTTGCAGCCATTTTCCTTTTGATAAAATGCTTCAGCAACCACGATATCTGATGTGCAGCTATAAATCATACAGGCTGAGTGCCTACGTAAGAGACTTCTTTTTACTTTTTGTTTTATTAAAGTGACATTCTGCTCGTTGATTTATGTCACTCGTTCTATAGCAATAGGGATGAAAGCGACTTGTCAACATCTGCATTCTTACGTTGCCAAGTGGAATTCATCACTTCTTTGGAGTGGATTTAATACACTCCTCGTTTCCTTGGGTGCTATGTTGTATTGTGGAGTTTGTTTAATCTTGTGTGTGTGTATGTGTGTGTGTGTATCGGCGCAGGTGTGACAGTACGGCAAGAAGTTTACTTCCCAACCATATGGTTCTCGGTTCAGTCCCACTGCATAGTACCTTGGGCAGGTGTCTTCTACCAAAGCTCCAGGCCAACCAAAGCCTTGTGAGTGGATCGGTAGATTGGTAGACGGAAACTGACAGAAACTCCTCTATATATAGATAGATAGATAGATAGATAGGGGGAGGGGAGGGAGAGAGAAGGGGAGGGAAAGAGAAGGGGAGGGAAAGAGAAAGAGATGTGTGTGCGTGAGTGTTTGTGTCTGTCTTTGTCCCCCGCCACCGCTTGACAACCAGTGCTGGTGTGTTTACGTCCATCTTTCTTCACCCATTCCCTTCCGGTCATTTCAAAATGTCACCACATGTGAATCGTTGGCGATTGTCTTCTTCCGTCTTCTTTTCTGTTTCTGAAGAAGAGCGTTGCTCGAAACCCTAAACCACCTTTCTTTCCTTCCCTGAGCGTCTGCTAATACTTTACATGTACCACGTCCTCGCATTGTTGTGTTTTATTTATTTATTTTTTTGGTGTTCTTTTTCTGGATTTACTATGTGTGTGTGTGTGTGTGTGTGTGTGTGTGTGTGTGTGTGTGTGTGTGTGTGTGTGTGTGTGTGCATGTGTGCATTCTATCTGTCCTTCTCTTGTCTCCAGTCCTACAGGACATTTTCATGTTTCTTTGTATTACCCCATGTCAGTCTGGTTTGCGGCTTTTTTTTTTGTTGTATATGTATATTTTATTTTGTCATGTTTGTTTTCGTCATCGTCCTGTACATTCGTTAGCTATTCCCAATAGCTTTTCGTCACTGGCGCCAGCAAACGAAATAAACACAACAGAAATACTTTGCAGTCCATTTGGTTTTATTCGTGCGTGTGTGTGTGTACAGTAATTCCTCCCTTTACGAGGAGACGCTTTATGAGACCCCAGGTTTACTATATTTATTTTTCAAGCACAAGGTCCAAATTTTGAACGAAGTACAAAAGTTTCTACTTCCATAACAAATGCTTCTGCGTGTTACCGAGAAATTTATAGAGAGCGAAAAAGAAAAGTTTCTTCTTAGCAAACAACTCTAGACTTGTTTTTTAAAAAGAAATCTACAAGTCTGTCTCCGAGTGCTTGTGAATCGGTGATCGTGTCTACAAGTGATGGCGTGCGCGAGTCTAGTGTGAGTGAAAATGATTAAGAAAACGATTATAATAATATTTTTTATTACAAATTATCTTGACATTCCTTTTACTTAACATAAAATATTCTTTATAATCTACTGTTGTTTTATCGCCATTTATTTACGAGTATTATAAATTTTATAGGTAAAATATTTTTTCTGCGAACGAATTGCAATTTATAACATTGCAACTATGGGAAATTATTGCTATGCTTAGTGAGTTTTCGCTTTACGAGCGGTGTCCGGAAACAAATTAACTCATATCCTTTTCTACTCAAGGCACAAGGCCCGAAATTTTGGGGAAGGGGGCCAGTCGACTAGATAGACTCCAGTACGCAACTTGTACTTAATTTATCGACCTCAAAAGGATGAAAGGCAAAGTCGACCTCGGTGGAATTTGAACTCAGAACGTAAAGACAGACGTAATTAACTAATATATCGAGACATTACTGTATGTGCTTGTTGATTTTCTCTGTCTCTTTTTAGATCTTGCTTTTCAAGGTTATTTCCTAAGAATTGTATTTTTCTTTATATCCTTTTCTATTCGCCAGCTCAATAAGTAGACGTCTGTTCCTGTTTCTGGATTTGCTTGACTAGATTTTACTTTGCTAAATCGTATCCTGTTCTAACTACATTTGCTGATTTGTTTATCGCTTGTTAACTGTCTGATTCATGGTTTCACACATTTTGTATGTTTGTCAATAGCCATATTTACCGGTGTATTGCCCTGCATCTAATGAGTCCGTATTACGGATAGGAGATCGAATATTATTGGCCAGGGAGCCGGATGATGGACATAAGTCAATAGCTCTTTTCTGTTTGGCTGCCATTTTTCAATTTTCTTCAATGTTTGTTCCAATTGATTTCATATTTACTGTATTAATGTAGCTTTGTAAGGTAATCATTGACATGAAATTAATTTTCGCCATAAAGAGTTAATAGCTTTTAAAGTTTGTATATTTTGAGTAATTTTAGCCAATCGAAAGCCAGACATATAGATGCTTATTTCCATAGTAACAAGTCAAGCTGTTACCATTTTTTACCTTATTAAATTGTAGTCATGAAATGTGCTAAATAATAATAACTAAATAGGCCTTAAATCACGCACCAATTTTATTTTGGGGTGGGGGTAGCATAATCGTATGAATTCTCGTGTGTAAAAATTTTCTGAAAATTCCCAAAAAATAAAAAAAGGGGATATATGGCGTGCATAAAGCAGAATTCTGCCTATATTTCTGTCAGTTTGCCACAATAATTGTTACTAACAATAAAGTATTGGTTTCAAATAGGTTCGTGGGAAGGGGATCAACCCAATACTTGAACTGGTGCTTATTTCACCGACCCTGAAAGGATAAAAGACAAACTCGATGCCGGCGATATTTGAACTCGAAATATAAAATCGGAAGAAATACCGCTAACCATTTTGTTCGGTGTACTAACGATTTCGTTGCTCGCCGCCTTTACTAATAATGGCTTCAAATTTTGACGCAAGGCCAGCAAGTTCGGGTGATGGGTTAATCGATTACATCAACCCCAGTGCTCAATCGGTACTTATTCTATCGAACCTGAAAGGATGAAAGATCAAGTCTACCTCGGTGAAATTCGAACTCAGAACAAAGTAGAAAGAAATATCGTTAAGCATTTTGTCCGACGCGGTAACGATTTTTCCGGTTCATTGTCTTCTCTAATAAAATATTGTTTTCAAATTTTGGCACAAGGCCATCAATTTGGAGGGAGGGGGTTAGTCAATTACATTGACTCCCCCCCCCCCCTCCAGTGCTCGATCGGTACTTATTCTATCGACCTTGGAAGGATGAAAGGCAAAGTCGACGGGATTCGAACTCAGAACATAAATTCGAAAGAAATGCCGCTAAGCATTTTATGAAGTGCGGTAACGATTCTGCCAGCGCGCCGCCTTTATTTATAACGAACTATTGAAAACAACTCAAAATATCACAAAATTTGTTTACGGTACGTACAAATCTCAACACATTGTTCCTCGGTATACATAACCCACCCATGATATGCACCTTACATTATTTAATAGCTGTATTACCTTTAAGAAATAGTTTTTGAAATTATTTCAATGAAACATTCTTCCAGAGAGCTGAAAAGAATTTTTTTAAACTCCATTCACATGCAATGAGTGGAAGAAAACAAAATCAAAGCAGAAGTGTACCAAACTGGGGGCTGATCGCGGTTATGTAAAACATGGCGGACAAAAATACGAATTTTACATCCTGTATGACAATTATCTTAAGCAGAATATAAACGACTACACAGTTAATTTGATAAATTTATGGTTTCACGCTTTATTCCAGTATACTGTCACAGCATTGTATTTACATGCACAGACTCATATTTTCCTTACAAAACTACGTTAAAATATCTTTTCAATATGCGTGTAACAAAACTACTAAATTTATGTTTCCCACAGAATATCCAAGTAAAAATAGGATGCGTCTTATGCTATACTGCACATAATTTTATAACCTGTTTTTGCTAAGGATGTCGTGCTGTCTTTTAAAAATTTTTAAAATATCTGTGGGAACTGGGTCGCGTTTATGCTTGATATCTTTAAACTGTCAAAGCCTTCTGTGGGCTAAGCGATTATTGATCCATTTTGTTGTTCCGCTAGAGTTAATGCTGTTGTACCTCCATTACTATCTCCGCTGCTGTTGTCAATTTGGACCGAACTTTCAAAAATTAAAACATTCTAATCTCTGAATACTAATATTATTTACTTTTAATTGTTTCAGTCATTGAACTGCAGCCTCGCTGGTGCAGCGTCTTGAAGCGTTTCGTCGAACAAATTGACCACAGTACTATCTTTTAAATCTAGTACTAATTCGATCAGTTCCTTTTGCTGAACCGCTATGTCATAGGGATGTAAACAAACCAACACCGGTTGTTAAGTAGTGGACAGAGAACAAACACTATGACACATCAAATATACATACACACACACACACACAGACAAGTATGTATATATGTAGACAGACAGACACATGACCAAATTCACGAATAGGTTCGTTCGAGTGAGAACTGTCGTGAGTCGTGTGGTTAAGAAGTTCGATTTGCAACCATGTGGTTTCAGGTTCAGTACCACAGCACAGCACTTTGGGCAAGTGTCTTCCACTTTAGCCCGTCTAATATGTTGTTAGTGAATTTTTCCGTAGACACAAGTGCGGGGCATATCTCGGATTACCATTATATAAAAGTGGCTCAATCTATCATTTTCAGGCGCAGCTGTGTATTAAGAAGTTTGCTTCCCAACCATATGGTTCCAGGTTCAATCCTACAGTGCAATACCTTAGGCAAGTGTCTTCTACTATAGCCCCGGTTAACCAAAGCTTTGTGAGTGGATTTGGTAGACAGAAACTGAAAGACGCCAGATGTATGTGTATATATATTATAATTTTCTTTCGAAAACCGTAGAAGTGCTCAAGTCGAATCCGAGGCGCTAGACAAGTATAATAGATACGATAGAAAAGTTTGAAATCAGACAGGCTACGATTAAAAAATACATATACGGGTCTAATTAGGATAAAATAAGAATTGTCCAATCTGAAACATATATTGATATATTAGAAATATATACATATATTTATGTGTGTGTGTGTGTGTGTGTGTGGAGAGAGAGAAGTGTATCCCAACACAGGACAAAATATAGGAGAATTTGTTTGGGGGTTTGAAAATGCATCTGAATCTCAAAACGTGTAATCGTTTTTAAATTTTGTAATAGATTTATTCAAATACCAAACCGGTTTCGCCTATTTTTTTTGTTTATCAATGGTAAAACATATATATGAATAAGGAGCTTAGGAGAGTTTAAATTTACAGGGAAAATTCAGGAAAACGTGTTTAAACGATCAGATATTTAAATATTCATAAAAATTTCATTTAGTTTCACAGAGATCAACAGTAATAAACGTTTAAATGTTCGATAAAGATAATAATATAAATGACTGGAAGTTCAGTCATATTGAGTTTTTATATAAGACAAAAAAAAAAAGAGGAGAAAGAGAAAAATATGGAGAGAAAAAAAAATTTTTTTTACAATTTCTGTCTTAGTGCATGAAGGAGTTCGTCGATTTCTGCCGTACTACATGAAGTTTTTTCTTGCTCGCTATTTTAGAGTTCGAAATGTTTTAAGTAAAAATAGCTTAGTATATATATATATATATATATATATATGTGCATACAAGTATATATATATATGCATACAAGTATATATATATATATATGCATATATATGCATACAAGTATATATATATATATATGCATACAAGTATATATATATATATATATATATATATATATATATATATGCATACAAGTATATATATATATATATGCATACAAGTATATATATATATATATGCATACAAGTATATATATATATATATATATATATATATATATATGCATACAAGTCTATATGTATATATATATATATATATATATATATGCATACAAGTATATATATATATATATATTCATACAAGTATATATATATATATATA
This sequence comes from Octopus bimaculoides, assembly GCF_046866305.1. Taxonomy (NCBI): domain Eukaryota; kingdom Metazoa; phylum Mollusca; class Cephalopoda; order Octopoda; family Octopodidae; genus Octopus; species Octopus bimaculoides. Next base: position 9,560,457 of record NC_142932.1, on the reverse strand, counting down.
TATATTCATACAAGTATATATATATATATATATATATATGCATACAAGTATATATATATATATATATATATATATATATATGCATACAAGTATATATATATATATATATATATATATATATATGCATACAAGTATATATATATATATATATATATATATATATGCATACAAGTATATATATATATATATATATATATATATATATATGCATACAAGTATATATATATATATATATATATATATGCATACAAGTATATATATATATATATATATATATATTCATACAAGTATATATATATATATATATATATTCATACAAGTATATATATATATATATATATATTCATACAAGTATATATATATATATATATATATTCATACAAGTATATATATATATATATATATATTCATACAAGTATATATATATATATATATATATTCATACAAGTATATATATATATATATATATATTCATACAAGTATATATATATATATATATATATTCATACAAGTATATATATATATATATATATATTCATACAAGTATATATATATATATATATATATTCATACAAGTATATATATATATATATATATATTCATACAAGTATATATATATATATATATATATTCATACAAGTATATATATATATATATATATATATATATATATATATATATATATATATATATATATATTCATACAAGTATATATATATATATATATATATTCATACAAGTATATATATATATATATATATATTCATACAAGTATATATATATATATATATATATATATATATATATATATATATATATATATATTCATACAAGTATATATATATATATATATATATATATATATATATATATATATATATATATATATATATATATTCATACAAGTATATATATATATATATATATATATATATATATATATATATATATATATATATATATTCATACAAGTATATATATATATATATATATATATATATATATATATATATATATATATATATATATTCATACAAGTATATATATATATATATATATATATATATATATATATATATATATATATATATATAGATATATATATATATATATATATAGATATATATATATATATATATACATATACATACATATATATATATGCATGCAAGTAATTTCTCACGCATTACTTTCTCAACATATATATATTTATATTGAGAGAGAGAGAGAGAGAGATAGAGAGAGATTTGGGTTGTCTTTTACTTTTAATAATTTTATGTGCTTCGAGTGGTTTTTTCATTCGCTGGTCATTCATCAGAACGGGTATATTCTGATGAATGATGTTGTATGCTTCCATGCTTCTTGGATTGTGTGTTGACACACAAGACAAAGTTTCAAGTGTGTCAGGGGGTGGTTTCTTGTTTTTTCTATTTTTGGGACGTCTATCGTTTCTGCATATTCTATTCCATTTTTGATTAAACTAATCGGATATTTCCTTTCTAGTAATATATTTTAAAGTTCTTGGAGTCGTTTCTCTCAGGTTTCGGGATTGAATACAATCGTGCAAATTCTTCTTGCCAACTTATAAGGTATATTGATTATTGTGTGCTTTGGCTGGCAGGAAGAGAATAGCAGATATTGTTTTGAGTAGATATTGTTTTAAAGTAGATGTCGGTGTCAGTGTTAGTATTGCATTTTATGATTAAAATATCCAGAAATGGCAGCTATTTGTGACTGTATTCCATTGTAAATTGGCTACTGTAGTAAATGTTGTTAACTTTTTAAATTCAAAGAGTTGAGCAAGATTATGTGACCACAAAATGAGACAATTTTCCAGGTAATGTTTCCAGTTAGCGAGTAAGTAATTTTGGCAGCTGTCGCCAAATTTCAGTCTAGCGTGTTCGTATATTTAGACCTCTAAGTACGCCATGACAATGTTAGCAAAAGTGGAGGCTTCACGCGTTCCTATCGCAGTCCCAGATTTTTGTCAGTAGCTTTTATTGCTGAAGTTAAAAAAGGCTATTTTGTACGATGAATTTTAGTCCTTCAATGATAAATCCTTTTTCAATTCGGTCAGGCATATTACTTGGGGATTTTTCCAACCAGAATTAAATAACTTCTACTCCGTATTCGTGAGAAATCGAGCTGTAGAGGTTTATTACATCGAACGAGACCATAAGAGAATCCATGCTGGTTTTGCTCGAGGTATAGTGTAAAAAGTCCTAGTCATCTCTTTTGACCTGGACTTGCCAACTTGCAGCCGGTGATTCATTCCCTAGCAGACACGCTAAAAGGTCTTTAGGATATTTACGCAGCAGAAACACGTGTCGGAGGATTGGAATCTTATGTGAATCTAATGAGAATGATACTGTAATAAACAAGTTTTGAAGATGTATAATTCTCCATTCTTCTTTATGATGTCTTACACACACATATACATACATATATATATATGCGAATGTATGTGGCTATGCGCATATGTTTAGACCCAAAAGGCTCTAAAACGGTGCATCTTCAACAAAAACGAATTTGATTTTCGTAATCTGCGTCCCAAAGACAATGTCATTCGTAAGTAATAATAAAAATATATGTTTTGCCACGAGGAATAACTCAACTTTGAGATAGACAAATCTCCCATTCTTTATGTTTCACTATCAATCTATCTCTATATATTTTTTACCATGCAGGCGCAGGAGTGGCTGTGTGGTAAGTAGGCACAGGAATGGCTGTGGTAAGTAGCTTTCTTACGAACCACATGGTTCCGGGTTCAGTCCCACTGCTTGACACCTTGGGCAAGTGTCTTCTACTATAGCTTCGGGCCGACAAAAGCCTTGTGAGTGAATTTGGTAGGCGGAAACGGAAAGAAGCCCGTCGTACATATATATATGTGTGTGTTTACCGTAAAGACGACTCCCATTGTTTTTAAATGCGTAATACAGGGGGGGGGGGGGGCAAAATCAATCCGGAAAGTGGAGAGGGGTGATATATAAACTTTAAAAATTTCTTTTTTCATAAAATGCTCCCCACCACCAATCATTTGCAAGTATGTGGTGAGGAAAAAAAATTTGAAAATTCTCCGTCAAAAAGAAGAAAATCTAACTTTTATAGGTGAGCTATTCCGAAAATCTGCTAAGGTATTCTCGTTTGAAAATTACCCGGCAATTCTGTGCTGGTTTAGGGAGTGAAATAATTGTCACCTCCCCGTCACGACCACGGCAATACAATAGTCGAACGCCCTTGTGGAATCCTGAGGTTTGTCTAATGTTGATTACAGTGAAACATTATAAATGGTTGTGAGTGATATTGGGGTGACAATACAAACAACACGAACAGCAACAACAACACTACTACTGTTAATAGTAATGTTGATAGTGGTAGTAGCAGTGGAGGTAGTAGAGCACTTTGTGGATATCGTTACTGTTTACAGTAGTAGTAGTAGTAGTAACAGGAGCAGCGGTGGTAGTAGACACATTTGTGTATTTAACGGCAAACGTTTCTAAATGACTCTCTCTCTCTCTCTCGGCGTGGAGATTTATATATATATATATATATATATATATATATATATATATATATATATATATATATATATATACACACGTATATATATATATGTGTGTGTGTGTGTGTGTGTGTGCATACATATGGGTGGGTGTGATAAAGTAGGTTATCTTTTGAGAAAAATTCTTCATAAATAAAAAGGAAAAAGGTAGAAAGAGAGTCAGAAGATGGAAACATCCTGACCCCACCACCCTTTTTCTATTTAACCTTGTCTTTTGTTACTCCTTAAGAATCTGGGTAGCTCCTTGCATTTATCAGATTTCTGAGTTGAACTATGAAAGGTCTGCGTATTTCTATTGTACTCTTTAAAACGCTATCTCGGTTTTATCTGTTATGGAATGTCTTTGTTTATTATTAATAGATATAACTAAATACCATAACAAGATACTTTGCTGTGTTTCTGAGTTCCATCCACCTCGATTTCAGTTTTGCCTTTCATCCTTTCGAGGTTGGTAAAATAAAGTACCAGTCAAGTACTGTTAGGCCATTCTCATGAAAGTTAAACCAAATAAAAATGAGCTTTTAAAAATTGTTCAGAGTGCCCAGAAAAATCATTATTATGTTGAACTGGTTAATTTTCGACCAGATAGTGATATTGGGACAATTTCTTCCAGGTCTACGCAGCGTTATCTTTAACACGAAACATTTCTGTCACCCACGTCACATTCATATTTTTGTCACGCACATCACACCAGGCAAAAAAAAAGAAAATTGTGATCTCCGACATTGTTGCCAGAAAACTTACGAGCATTCGTTTTTTTAATTTCAAGGTCAATGTGAGTTGACATCATTAGCCTTTTTATGCTGCTCTGAAGAAATTCTGAGGAAGTACTAGGTAATGTTTTCAAGTGAAAATAAGGCGGTGAGCTAGCAGAATTGTTAGCATGCCGAACAACAAGCCTAACGACGCTTCGTCCGTTTTAACGCTCTGGGTTTAAATTTCGCTGAAGTCGACTTTGCCTTTAATCTTTACGGGATTGATAAAATATGCACCAGTTAAGCACTGGGGTCAATGTAATCTTCCCCACCAAACTTGCTGGCCTTATGTCAAAATTTGAAACCAATATTTTCAAATGAAAATAAAAAATGTTATCTTATGTGATTCAGCATACATTCCAGGTTAGAAATGTTTTCGTTTAATACTGTGTAGCCGGAATTTACTGTGTAAAATGAATGAATACAATTCTTGTAAAATGTTTAAAATTTACAGCTTAGATATTTTGCAATTTGTATCTCCGTCACTTAACCTATTACCTACCAGTGATCTCATATGAGATCACTTAAAAATTACAAATTTCGTAATTATCTGTCAATATTTACACGTATCTAACCTTTTTGCTATGTCTACTAGGTATATTTTTCTGATATTCAAATGAGGTTTGCTAATTTTTAACACAATATCTCGCTTATTTCTATTTAAAATGTTATTTTGAAATGTTATTTTGATCATTCCAACGTGTTTCTAAGGCTGTTTTATGTTAGAAATCAAAGTTTCATTTAAAAAATTCCAGTTAATAGAATTATGGGAGGTAATGGGTTAACGTAATCTGCGATTTTGTCATGGACAGGAAAGAGCAAACGCGAAACTTTGCGTTAAACTCGAGAAGTCTGCTACAGAGACATTGAGCGTGTTTTGGCAAGCTTACGGCGACGAGGCAATGGGTCATACGCAATGTTTCGAGCGGAAGAACGTCCCTGGAAGATGATGAGCAATCTGAAAGATCTTCCACGAATGTCACCCCCGGAATTGTGATATTGTGCATCGAGAATTCTTCCCCCAGGATCAGACCATCAACATAACTAGTGTGGGAACCTTTTGAAACCACCTCGTACAAATCTACAGAAAGAACAATTCATTTAGCTTATTGGCATGCTCGAACAGAATTGATTTGTGGTCTAACAACAACAGCACTATGATAACCACAACCATAGCAACATCATAATCAACAACAACAAAAATTAGTACACGACCACCAAGAAATAAATGTAAGTGAAAGTCAGACCATTATTATTTCAACTATTTTGGCGGAACAACTTCCGCTCTTTTGATAGTAGGTTATCAATGTCTTGGTCGTAAATAACGGTATCTCTCTCCCATCTCTCTCTTTTGTCTACCGTCTACTTACAACTTTTATATATATGTGTGTGTGTGTGTGTGTGTGTGTGTGTGTGTGTGTGTGTGTGTGTGTGTGTGTGTGTGTGTGTGTGTGTGTGCGTGTGCGTGTGCGTGTGTTACATAAAGTTAAATCGACTATCGTTGTCGTATTTAGCTTAATAATATGTAATTTCTAAGCGGCATGTCTCATGCTTCGTTTAACTAACCACACACTCACTGTTCAGATCAGATAACTAACTTCATTTTTCAACCGCTTATTAACGGGGAGAAGCTCTACATCCGAAGCCACATGCCTATTTCTCACTCAAAACCACGGAGCACACACACACACACACGTCTTTTGATTCGGAGGTCAAAGCGGGTCAAATTTTTTTTTTTTTCATGTTTCTTTTCTCTTCTTTCCTTTTAATTGATCAAGCACCTGCATGGCTATGTGATTGACAAGCTCACCTTGCAACCTCGTGATTTCGGGTTCAGTCCCACTACGCAGCACCTTGAGCAAATGTCATCTACTACAGCCCCAAGCCAAACAAAGCATTTTGAGTGAATTTGGTAGCCGGAAACTATGAGGAAGCTCGTCGTATACCTACCTACCTACATACATACATACATAGGCTAAAGACCCCCTTCGGTCATAAATGACTATGGTGATTGCACCTAGAAAGTTCCCCTCCGAGGCACACATCCAGGCAAGGTTGTTTATGGAAGACCAGCAGTCACCCATGCATACCAGTCTCCCCTCTCCGTGCCACCGATGTTATCCAAGGGAAAGGCAAAGGCTGATACAGCTTGGCACCAATGACGTCGCAACTCATTTCTACAGCTGAATGAACTGGTGCAATGTCAAATAAAGCGCCTTGCTCAAGAACACAACATATAGCCCGGCCTGGGAATCGAACTCCTTACCTCATGATTGTGAACCCGACGCTCTAACCACTGAGCGATGTGCCTTCAACACATGCATACATGTGTTTGTGCGTGTGCGTGTGCGTGTGTGTGTGTGTAATGCGTTTGTCTCGTTTGTTTTCGTTCCCGTAACTTTCCGGTTTGGCAAATAAGAGTGATAAAATAAGATTCAGATTAAAAAAAAAAAAAGAAAACACTGGGGTCAATTTGATCGACAAAACCTTTCAAGATGGTGTCCAAGCATGGCCGCAGTCCAATGAGTGAAACAAGTAATCGATGGAAGATATTCGTTTCGGCCCTTCTGAGTTCAAATCCTATCGAGGGCAACGTCCCTTTTTATCCTTCAGGCGTTGATAAATGATGTACTACTCGTGCAATGGGATTTATTCCTCTGCTCGTCTCTCTATGGAAAACATCATGGATGGTCTTTTAGCTGTGGTGGTCATAAAGTCTCTCTTGGTTTACTACAGAATGTTGCATACCACTATATAACGTGCTGCGTGTTAATTCGTGGACAAAAATCCTTTCTGCTATAGGCACAAGGCCTGAAACTTTGGGGGAAGGAGCTTGTCGATTACATCGACCCCAGTACTCAACTGGTACCTAATTTATCGACCTAGAAATGATGAAAGGCAAAGTCGACCTCGGTGGAATTTGAACTCATATTGTAGTAACAAGTGAAAAACCGTTAAGCATTTTGTATACCACTATATATAGTGACAACCAAACTTAACGGGCCAAATTGAATTGACCAACTCCCATGGGTGATGCTGGGAATCCGCACTGCCCCAAAAGAAAATCTCATCACTTCCTCCGCGGAAATAGTGTACGGTGCTCCCCTTACAGTGCCAGGAGAGTTCCTTCCGAATACGAAGTCAGGCCCGGATGTGAAAAGGTACCTCGCTCAACTGAGAGACAGCGTGGGCCATTTGTGCCCTATTCCCATGTCGACACACGGTACACCCAGGTCATCCGCAGTAAATGATCTCCGTACGGCTAAATTTGTGTTCGTTCAACGTGACACACGACGAAAACCCGGAAGGTAAAACATTCCAACTCCTTATTGGCGGACGACAAGACGCAGTCTCCATCGATAGATTGAAACCGGCCCATCTCGATTTTGACAGCCTCATTGAGGTGGCCCAACCACCAAGCAGGGGCCGTCCTAGACAGACCACACCAACCCTTGACAAGGAAGTCACCAAAGAATCGAGTAACCACACGCATGGGCAGGACAATTAAAACGCCTTCCCGTTTCCAATGACAGTCAACAGTTTGGGTGAGGAGTTATGCAGGGCAAGATTCTTGACAGACGAACTGTGTACAGAAACTTCGCTGCAGGTTAGCTAGGAAGTTGGTCAGCAGGAAAACAAATGGGACTTCCGGTAGGAGAAGGAAAACAAAAGAATGTCAACAGTGTGTGTGAAACGAATTTGAGTGAACTAAACAGAAGTAACTGACGACTTAAGCCCTGATGTACATAAAGTAATAAACCTTTGATAAATGTATTCTCGTCTCCACTTGTTTGTGTATGGCTTAACAAAGCTATACTCCCAGTAACAGTTCAAGTTAGTTATTTAGAGAGTATTATGCACAACGTGATAAGATCCGAGATCTATATCCCGCTCAATACTCGACCAATCAAAATACAAGACACAGCCAAACGTTCCAAACTCACATGATAGGTCAAACGACCAATCATTATAGATGTGTAGCCTGTTTAAGGTTAGTCGATTACAAAATGTCACAGCAGAAATGGATCTCGCTACAATCTAATTCCTTGCAGTGATGGGGCTGCATCACGCTTCATTTAGGCAACCTGCGGTCCGCGGGACTTTCTGAATAGCACACGTAAAGAAAAATTACTTGATTTTGTGTGTTGCAGCCCACTTGATGATGAGTCCTGTCTCATGCAGGCCCCCTTCTGTGTCACAACAGCGTCCCTTAAGACTCTCTTCGGAATTAAGGCCCCCACTCCATTAACTTTAGTACTTGCTTCAGTTGAGGATTTATTTTATTAGTCTCTATCGAATGGCTTGTTTATTCTTTTACTGCATGAACGCCTTTCTTATCAGCTATAATGGCTTACAATTTTGGCACAAGAGTAGCAATATTTTTAGGTGAGGAGATAAGACAGTACTATCAATTCTGGTATTTTACTTTTTATAAACCCAGAGAGATAAAAAGCTAAGTTGACTTCGGTGAGACAATTAAGTAAAGGATTTATCGGGAATTAAGTCCCTTGCCCCCCCCCCCCTCCAAAAAACCTGAGTTAGCTTTGATGCTGCCTTCACTACGAAATGCTGCATTGTTACACACACATATGTATACCCCCATAAACCGGCCTCCCTATTATAATATATATATATATGTATGCATGTATGCATGCATGTATGTATGTATATATGCATGTATGTATGAATGAATGTATGTATGTATGTGTGTATGTATGGCTGTGTAGTAATAAACTTGCTCCTCAAACACTTGGTTCTGGGTTCAGTTCCACAGCATGGCACAATGGGCAAGTCTCTTATGCTAAACCACCAGACCGACTAAAGCTTTCTGAGTTGATTTAGCTGACGGAAACTGAGATAATCCCGTCGTATGTATGTATGCGTACATGCATGCGTGTATGTGTGTGTTTGTCCCCACCACTGCTTGACAACCGATGCTGGTTTGTTTATGTCACCGTAACTTAGCGATTCGGCAAAAATCGAGCGATAGCGTAAATACCATGCTTATAATGAGTTCAAGGGGTAGATTTGTTCGACTAAACCTTCAAGGTGGTGCTCCAGTATGGTCGCAGTCCAATGACTGAAACAAGCAAACGATAAAGATGTGTGTGTGTGTGTGTGTGTGTGAGTGAGTAATTGAAAAAAATTGGAGTCAACAAGGAGTTTGCCAACAGTCCTTCAGCAACAACAAACCTTGATAAATTCAGTGGCTTCTACTAACTTCAGGTCATGACAGACCGAGAGGATGCCTATGAAGCTGAGAATTTGAACTTATGGAGACAATATTTACATATCGCCTGAGGAAACACAACTAGATCTCATAATGCAGGAAAACTGTTGCATAATCAAGTACCTGGACGCCTGAAGAACTACGTTGCATAGAAACAATTGTAGTGATTGAAAATAAATGTTCATCCGCACTCCTTCTTGTTGACTTCAACTTTTTCTAATTAACTATTCACCCACGGCAGAAGCCCAAACGCAAACCTGGACGTACGTATAATACTACTACTACTGTTGAATAGCACAGGGTGAAATCTGAGGGTGGACGAGCTTTATACTGTTCTCTACTACGTTCTTAACAGAATATTCTCTCTCTCTCTCTCTCTCTCTCTCTCTTTCTCTTCTCTCTCTCTCTCTCTCTCTCTCTCTCTCTCTCTCTCTGTGTCTCTGTGTGTGTGCATACATACATATCACGGTATCAACGAGACCATCAAATGCTGTTATACACAATTGGTCACAATGCGCTTCCGATTCTCTCTTGATCGCGTCAGTTTTCCATCTTGATCCAAATTGCTTAACTAAATCGTCTTCCCATTGTCGTAGAGGCCTTCCAAGTAGCCTTTTTCGATCTGTTAGAAACCACTCGGCAACTGCACGGATCCACCTGTTCTCTGTGAACCTTATGACATGTTCGGCCCAGTGTAATTTGTGCTTTCGGTATTCTGCGATAGCATTGTTCACTCCCCTTCATTTTTGAATTATTTCATTTTGAGTGGGCTGTCTTAGAGATATTCCCAGAATGGATCTGTCCATGGCCCTTTGCATAATAGCCAATCGATGTTCTATCATCTTCATAGGAGCTCACATCTCACTTGCGCATAAGAACTCAGGTAGGACGATGCTCTTTACTCTCTTTTACTTGTTTCAGTCATTTGACTGTGGCCATGCTGGAGCACCGCCTTTAGTCGAGCAAATCGACCCCAGGACTTATTCTTTGTAAGCCCAGTCCTTATTCTATCGGTCTCTTTTGCCGAACCGCTAAGTTACGGGGACGTAAACACACCAGCATCGGTTGTCAAGCGATGTTGGGGGACAAACACAGGCACACAAACATACACACACACATTATATATATATATATATATATACACACATATATATATATATACACACATACATACATATATATACGACGGGCTTCTTTCAGTTTCCGTCTACCAAATCCACTCACAAGGCTTTGGTCGGCCCGAGGCTATAGTAGAAGACACTTGCCCAAGGTACCCCGCAGTGGGACTGAACCTGGAACCATGTGGTTGGTAAACAAGCTACTTACCACACAGCCACTCCTGCGCCTATGCTATTGAAGTATCTGGCACATATAGTGGTATTATCTAGCACATACTTTTTGAGTTAAATGCCTTCCATCTTGCCCTGATTGTCTTCGAGATTTCAGCATCCATATCTCAGCGCATATCCACTGTGTCCTAACTAGACATACTCCTTTACCGCCTCGATTTCATCGCAGAATATCTAAACAAGTGTGCCTGCTTCCGAATTTGTTTCCTCATAACTTCCAAACAAATGAATATTATTTAATGATATTTTCTACGCTTCAGACGGTGTAGATTCTGATTGCATCGGAATTTTTTGTGAAAAGATTTTTCTAAAGGTGGGGAGAGGATTTTCGGTAAATTCACACGAGGCGGCTTTGTTTCCTCGTAACTTTCAGAAAAATAGGTATTTATTTTTTCTTTTTATGAAATTTTCTACAAATACCTAACAAATGGTGTAGATTACCATTATATCGGAATTTAATGAGGAAATTTAAATTGTTGGGCACGCACACATACATACGGACATAGATAAATTCTTTTCGAAATTGCAAGTTTCATTTTGTTGATGTATGTCATGTGTGTCAGTATGTATGGGTGCGAGCCCACCAGATTTATTTATTTATTTATTTTCAATATCATTTATCCTTTATCTTTTACCTGCTTCAGTCATTAGGCTGCGGGCCATGCTGGGGCACCGCCTTGAATTTTTGTCGAATGAATCGACCCCAGTATTTATTTTTAAAGCCTGGTACTTATTCTGTCGGTCGCTTTTGCTGATCCGCTAATGTTACAGGGACGTAAACACACCAACACCGGTTGTAAAGTAGTGATAGGAGAAGACACACACACACACATATATATGACTGGCTTCTTTCAGTTTCCGTCTACCAAATCCACTCACAAAGCTTTGATCGACCCAAGGCTATAGTAGAAGACACTTGCCCAAGGTGCCACGCAGTGGGACTGAACCCGGAACTACGTGGTTGGGAAGCAAGCTTCTCACTACACAAGTACGCCTGCGCCTAAATATATAAAAATTTCGATGTAATTGTAACCTACACCATCTGAAAAGAGTATTTGTAGAAAATTTCGGCTATCTTTTGATAAAAGCAGACGGATAATGAAAATATTCGTTTGGCAATTTCCGTAAAAAAATTTTTATTTCTTGAATTATTTTCAGCTGAATCGTTTGTTTATATACTTCTTGTGTATGTGTGTGTATCTATGTATATTTGTGTATGTTGGTATATATTTATGTGCATGTATGTATATTTCTGTATGTATGTGTATACACGAATACACTAATATATACAGTACTTACATAAATATGCATACATACAAATACATAGACAAAAAATATATAAACATCAGCGACTAGGCTGAAAACATTTAAAGAAATAAAACTTTATACGGAAACTGTCAAACAAATACTTTCATTGTCCCTCTACCGTTATCAAAAGGTAGCCAAAATTTCATTTTTCTGGAAGTTATGAGGAAACAAAATCGAGAGTGGGAGGGGCATCAGGTCTACATTCATTACTTCGCACTTCTATTGAGTATACACTTTGTTTTCATATAGTTTGTATATGATGGTCAGAACATATACATGAAAACAGTCACCTTTTATTTAATATGTTAAATGAAATAAGGAAATATATAATTTATTATAGTTTTTCTGTGACATTTTCCCCAGATATTTTTTTTTACGAGATACATATGTACTTCAGGGGAGATAACTCCCACACTACTTTGCGCGGCAAATCTGAAAACAAGTGTTGTTTTGTATACGCCTATTTATTTTACGTTTTATACAGTGTATGCTTGTGTAAATATATATATATACACCCATACAGTAGTATATTTGTTTATATTTTAAACATTGTATAGAACTGTTTTTAAATTATACATTGTATATATGTACAACTGTGTCTTAGTGTACGTCATGTTTGTATACTAACGGCTTCTACATTACATTACATGTATATGTGTGTATTCATGTATATAACATTGTCGGTTTTACCATTAATTTGGACCCTCTAACTGTGTTTTATGTACTATTACCGTATTACTTAATATCATATCCCACTGAATAGGAATACTTGTGGTCCGGAACACACACCTATCCTGCTTTCATTTGTCGCGTCTCGTCACTTCTTTTAAAGGTTAGTATGATTTAACTAAAATATTTTAACGAAGGTCGACTTTACCTTGCATCCTTTCGAGATCGGTGAAAGAAGTAGCAGTCGAATTCAAGGGTTGATGTAATCAGCTTCCCCACCCTCGTAGGTGCTGGTCTTGTGTCGAAATTAGAATATTATATAATGAATATTCAATATTATATCTTGGATATCACGAAATTGGAAATCCTAAACACAAAGTATTCAAACTTGAACATATGTTGGTTAATTCCTTGGGGTATGCAAAACTATGCTTTTATTATTATAAGCCTGTGAGTTCGAAGTTAGGGTTCGGATTAGAGTTACGATGACGTAAATGAAAATTTAGTAACTTTCGGAATAGCTGTCAAGAATAAATTTTTTTTTTTTTTTTGTTATAATATCCCTTATTCCGAAACACAGGTAAATCGCATTTAAAGAAGACATTTTTTCAAAAATCCATGTTTATCAAACTTCTTAATCACATTGTTCGTCGTGCTTTCGGAATAGCTGTCACAATTAAAATGGTTTTGTTGTCGGTATTTTTCGTCATTGGCATTTTTTCGATATTAGTCTCATGCGTCTCAAATGAAAACCAGTTGTTTTATCGATGTGTTCGGCAATTTACAGAACCTTTTTTTTTTTTTTCCTCGTGCTGGTGATTGTCAAATTTGTACGCTTCTGTCAAGCAAATCAAAGATAGTGTCGGTATCACAAGCACATTCCCCCCCCCCTGTAAATTGCTGAACACGTCGATAAAACAGCTGATTTTCATTTAAAACATGGTAATCTTCCAGTTTCGAGAGGTAAAAGAAATAAATTAAAATATTCAAGGGAAATAACTGAACGACTTACCAGTATTATCCGTACTACTTTTTGCTCTAAAACAGCATGCAACGGAATTTTAAAAGGCAGAAAAGAATCTAAAACAGCATGCGACGGAATTATTTTTTTATAAAAGTTTAAAATGTTTTTTTTTGTTTACAGTACCATTCTTTTCCATCTATTCTGTCACCACGTGTAATAAGTCCGCATGGTACTAGACAGTCGTCGCAGGTAAACTTATTTCTAATAAGTCGACGACGCGCACACCATTCCAACATTCTGTATCTTGAGCTACTGCTTAAATCACAGATTTTCCAATGTTGTGCAGCCGGTCTTCCACGAGGCATTTTCGATTTCTCACTAGAAACTGATATTCAATCACGTGTGTGATTTATATATAAACAGTTAACGTCAATCAAATCACGTGATTTATTTATAAACAAAGTAGTACGGATAATACTGGTAAGACGTTCAGTTATCTCCCTTGTATTTTATTTACTTTTTTTAACCTCTCGAAACTGGAAGATTACCTAAAACATGATATTAATATCGCACCTTCTAAAACAGATATATCTGTTGTACCAACTCCCAACTTTTTCGTCATAATTTTCAGAAAAATGGATTTTTTTCTTTTAGTATAAATTTTTACAAATACCTTTCCAATGGTGTAGATAACGATTATATCGGAATTTAGTGTGGAAAAACATAAAATTGGTGGGCACATATATCTTCAAAGTGAAACTAGAAATTTTGAGAAAATTATGCGATATATGTCAGTATATATATGTACGCACCCACCTTTTTTTTTTTTTTTTTCCTCGCATTGAATTCTGATATAATCGTAATCTGCACCATCTGAAAGGTATTTGTAGAAAATTTCTTAAAAGAATATACATTTCTCTGGAAGTTATGAGGAAACAAAACCAGTGGGATGAGCACACATCAATAGTCATGCTATATGATGGTCATGACTTTCTTGAAGACATTGTCTTCTGTGAAATGGAATTAGATAGAAGTAAGCTGAGGAAGACAGCCAACTGACATTACATAGCTTAGTGGTTAGGATGCTGAAGCCATGGTCATGAGATTGTAGTTTCAATTTCTGGACCAGATGATGCACTGTGTTCTTGAGCAAAACACTTCCTTTCACATTGCTTCAGTCCACTCAGCTGACAAAAATGAGTAATCCTGCGATGGGCTGGAAAACTGGCCCTATGAGTCCGTATGATTCAAGAGAGATTTTTATCCTTTTGTATATTAGACCAGTGTTTCTCAACTGGGGTTCTGCGAGAAAGAGTGAGATAAGCTAATGCTAATTTCATGATCGTAATATTACTATACATGCACAACATATTACTGGTTATTGTAATATTGTAATATATATATATATATATATAAATTATTTTATAATTATAACAAGGGATCAGCTTAATGCATCACCATGCACTGCTAGAAATAGACGTTAAAGTCTTTTTTACTTCAAACCATATAACTCATGCCAGCATGGAAAACAGACATTAGATGATGATGATGATGATGATAATGAATAGCAGTTTTTAAACATTGAATGGTTAGGTTGGTACACCTGAATAAAATATTAAAAATGGCTGAAAAACACTTCTAATATATTAGGTGTTAAATGTTGATGATAATTTGTCTTAACATTTTTTTTATATCATGTTATTACCAACAGGTTTATCACAGTCATGCCTCAAGTTTTTCATGTGGTCAGGTGCTGTGAATGTGAAACGTTTCAAGTACAGCAGGTGAAGAAAGTGAGGAAATGGTCGTGTAAAGTATGTGGACAAAAGCAATCCTTAATCAAGGTATGTGCCTCTATGACTTTTTCACCTTTATCAGTTTTGTATGTCCATTGCAGAGCATTTTATTTTTAGTTCTGTTCTAACTTTTAGACCAATGCTTCTAAAATTGGAAAGGATTCTGATCTATTAAGCCTTTTGATTACCAACCTGCCTGACACTTCTTCTGGTTCTATTACACAAACTTCCCATTTTAATGTGATCATCAAACAGGTAACACCTTATGTGGGTGAAGACTTTTATCCTGGAGTGCTGCTGTTTCTCCCTTCCCTACCCACTATCTTCAGTGCTTGACATTTTTATAGAGAACCCATTTCTCATCACCTGTCACTATTCGGACCAAACAAAGGTTCATTCTTGAGACATGACAGCAAAGAAAAGCACACATTCACTCTCTGCACACAATTAGACTCAGAAATTTTGTGATGAACCCATTGACACATTTTGCTGACTTTTCCGATGGCATGCAGGTGTTAATGAATAGTTGAATGACCAAATTCAAGCTTTTCTGCTAGTTCCTCAACAGTTATGATGGGATTTTGTTCCACCAGGGTTTGCAGGATGTCCTTGTCTCCTAGGCTGTAGTTTCCGGCTTGGGATTTCTTGAACCACCGTTGACACTAGCTTACACTTATTGTCTGATCCCCATATACTGCATTAATATTCCTTGCACTTTCTGTTGCATTTATTGAACTCAAAAAGTAAAATATGCCGAATATGCTCCTTTGTCACTTTCATTATAGCTTTGAAAAAATAACTGTTAAAATCGAACTGTACTCTTCAAAACTTGCACTAAGAATAAGGACAAGGTAAAATTACTACCTGCTTTTATAGCAAGTTGATGCAGGTAGTTTATTCTGTGCCCTTCCGACTTTTAGTTCATGCAATTGCAAAAACTGCATTATTTAAGGGATGACTTAATATATATATATATATATATGTATGTGTCTTTGTGTCTGTGTTTGTCCCCTACCATTGCTTGACAACTGGTGTTGGTGTGTTTAGGTCCCCATAGCTTAGTGGTTTGGCAAAAAAGGCTGATAAAATAAGTACCAAGCTTAACAAAAAAAAAGTACTGAGGTTGATTCATTTGACTAAAAATTCAGGGTGGTGCCCCAGCATGGCCACAGTCTAATGACTGAAACAGACAAATTAAAGGCAAAGCCACCATCACTCACCACATGTCAGTAAAGAAAACCTCTTTCCCAAAGATTGGCAAAATAGTCAATATTGTTTCCTGGGGATCAGTGTGATTACCCAAGGGGTTAATAAACATCTAAAACGATTTTGCATATTAAGTGTACTAGATTATTAGTAAACTGAATGACTTAGAAGAGTGCAGTAACTTAAAGCTAGAACTCATCAATTTCCAGCTAAATATCAATACAATAACTTGTACTCACCAAACACATATTTCACATTAAATATTTTAACCATTTTCATATAATGTGACTGAATTTTTATTGTTCTTTAACCCTTTTGTTACTGTATTTATTTTGAGATGCTCTGTTTCTTTCAAGTACTTTAACCCTTTAGCGTTCAGATTAATTTGGCAAAAATAATCCTTATTTATTCACATTTAAAAAAATTTATCTGATATTATTTTGTAGCTTCAAGATAGGAAAGATGTAATTGCTTATTTTTAAAATGACATTGCAGGGTAGGTGTGAGATGCTGGTTCTGGCCAGTTTGAGTATAAAATGTGTAGAATATTTGGGCCGGATACAGCCGGTTTAAACACTAAAGGGTTAAATATAACAAGGAATTTAGTAAAATAACTTAGTTATCATTAAGCTCGTGTTAAGAACATAAATTGTGACTAAGGTTTGGTGGAAGATTTTAATTTAGAACTTTCAAAAACAAGATATTTGTACTACAGAGCCAGAGCCAGTTTCAGCCGGGTTAGTAACGAAAGAGATAAATGACACAAAAAAAACAAAGGCGTGGCTGTGTGGTAAGAAGTTTGCTTCCCAACCACATGGTTCCAGATTCAATCCCACTGCGTGGCACCTTGGGCAAGTGTCTCCTACTATAGCCTTGGGCTGATCAAAACCTTGTGAGTGAAATTTGTAGATGGAAACTGAAACAAGCCTGTTGTATGTTAAGGGTAGGTGGGAGTAACTGGAAAGAAGATAAAGAAGATGGTGACAAAATGCCAGAAGGAACTCTGAAGATACAAGGAAGTGAGTATAAGAGAGAATATGGATCCTATCAAACTGTCTAAACCGTGCCAACCTGGAGAACAGATATTAAATGATGATTATTGTGGGGTCTCCTGTTAAATCAGTAACCTTAACCCTTTTGATAGCAACCTACCTGAGACTGCTCCTAGGTCTATGATACAAATTTCATGTTTGTGGTCATCATCATCATCATCTGATGTCTGGTCTCCATACTGGCATGGGTTTGACAGTTTAACAGGGGGCTGTCCAGACTCCAACTGTCTGTTGTGGCATAGTTTGGTTTCTACAACTGGATGCCCTTCCTAACGCCAACCATTTAATAGAGCGTGCTGGATGCTTTTTACATGTCAATATATATACATATATAAATATATAAGTACATACATACATATATATATATATATATAGATATATCATCATCGTTTAACGTCTGGTCTCCATGCTAGCATGAGTTGGATGGTTTGACATGGAGCAGGTTAACTGTCTGTTGTGGCATGGTTTCTACGGCTGGATACCCTTCCTAACGCCAACCATTTAATAGAGTGTGCTGGATGCTTTTTACATGTCAATATATATACATATATAAATATATAAGTACATACATACATACATATATATATATATCATCATCGTTTAACGTCTGGTCTCCATGCTAGCATGATTTGGATGGTTTGACATGGAGCAGGTTAACTGTCTGTTGTGGCATGGTTTCTATGGCTGGATACCCTTCCTAACACCAACCACTTAGCAGAGTGTACTGGGTGCTTTTTACATGCCATCGTAAATTAAGACCTTCCATCAAAATGTCATGTTAATTTATGTTTTAAGCACTATCATAATAATAATGACAGTTGTTTTACTAAATTCTTTGTTAGCTTCAAAATTAATTGGAACAAAAGCAGCATATTTCAACAAAAAATATGGTAACAAAACGGTTAATGCTAAATGTTATTATTGTTGCAGGAGTATGGCAGAGGGTCTGGAGCTGACTGCCGGCATCATGTCCAGAAATTGAACTCGTTACGCCAGGATATGGATCGAAAGGAATTTGAGGAGAACCTTGCTGTACTCTGTCAGCCAGAACAACAACAGAAACATCCACAGAAACAACCACAACATCAACAAAATGTTGAACAAGATTCAGTGAGTTACTTTGAAATAAATCAGAAATATAAATTTCCAGGAATTATATTTAACAAATGGAGAAAGGTGGTTCCTGAAAGGTGCTGGTGTGGTAAATACATTTGCTTCTTAGCGACATGGTTTTGGGTTCATTCCCACTGCATAGCACCTTGTTTCTACTATAGCCCCCAGACTGCACAATAGTAGTGTGATTGGATTTGGTTGGCAGAAACTGAAAAGAAGCCTATTGTGTGTGTATACATATATCATCATCATCATCATCATCATCATCATTGTTTTAATGTATACTTTTTCATGTTTGTATGGGTCAGATGGAATTTGTTGAGGCAGATTTTCTACAGCCGGATGCCCTTCCTGTTGCTAGCCCTCACCTGTTTCTAAGCAAGGTGATGTTCCCCACCCCCATGACAAGATAAGTTTTCACAGAATATTGGAAATAAAGCGCCACTTGCATGATGGCGATAATCTATAAATATTATTATTATTATTATTATTATTACTACTAATACTATTATTATTATTATTATTATTATTATTATTATTATTAGGAAGAAAGTAATGAATGTACCTCCTCTGGACAGACTTGCAACAGGTGGCAGAAGTTTCTCAATTCGAATCCTGATACTGAATCAGTTTATGAGGATCCAGAAGACGATGACACTGCTAGTATTGCTGACCAGTTTGAGGTGGGAAGTTTCCAAAATTTCCGAAAGTGAGTTTGTCACATTTTATTGATCCTCCTTTTAAATTAGCCCTTTTGATACCAAGCTGCCTGAAAGCACTCCTGTTATGAAAGTGGTCTAAATTGAAACCGTCTATCAAAATTTCATGTTAGTTTGTATTCCAGACACCAGCATAATAATGACAGTTGTTTTAATTAATTCTTCATTATCTTCAAAATTAATGAAACAAAAGCAGTATATTTCATGGTTTTGGACCAGTCCTAGTGTAACACTTTGGGCAAGTAAGTGTCTTTTACTCTAGCCCCAGACCCTTTTGTGTAGATTTGATAGGGCAAAGTTGAAAGAACCCTGTTATATATATTTATATATGTATGTGTGTGTTTGTGTTTGTACTTTCACCACTACTTGACAACTGGTGTTGGTTTGTTTACATCCCTATAACTTAGCAGTTTGGTGGAAAGAAACTGTTTGATCTGTTTAACTAAAACCTTTAAGGTAATGCCCTTACATGTCCAAAGTCTGAAGGCTGAAACAAGTAAATGATGAAAAATATATTGGGTCATCCCATAAATAATGCAGTTTATTTATACTTCTTTTATTTTTCAAAATTAAAATAAAGTTCATTTTAATCTAAAATATACTCTCCTTCATTTTCTACAATGCTCTTCCATCTATCTGGTAGATTTGCAAGGCCCCTCTTCCAAAATTCACTTGTCCATGACAAGAATACTCCTCCAGTACTATTCTGACCTCATCTACAAAATTCATATTTTTTTCATCCAAATGGTTTTGAAGACTGCAGAATAAATGATAATCAGATGGAGCAATGTCTGATGAATATGGTGGGTGAGGCATCATTTCCTATTCAAACTGCTCTAGCTTTTGGAATGTCATCCTTGCTGTATGTGGCCAAGCATTATCTTGATGGAAGAACACCTTTTGTCTTGAAGCCAAAGATGGTCGTTTTCTTCTTGCACTGACTTTAGCCACTCAAGCTGCTCACAGTAGATCTCCTTTGTTATTGTTTGGTTTGGGTTTAAAAGTTCAAAGTGGACTAAACCTTTCATATCCTACCAAACAGATAATAACACCTTACATGGGTGAAGACATTCTTTAGCCTGGGGTGCCGGTGTTTCTGCTTTCTCCACCCACTGTCTTCAGTGCTTGACATTTTTATAGAGAACCCATTTCTCGTCACCAGTCACTATTTGGTCCAAAAAAAGTTTCATTTGTGAGACATGACAGCAAAGAAGAGCACACATTCCCTCTCTGCACGCAATCAGACTCGGAAACTTTGTGAGGAACCCATTGACCCAATTTGCTGACTTTTCTGATGGCATGCAGTTGTCGATGAATGGCTGAATGGCCAAATGGCCAAATCCAAGCTTCTCTGTTAGTTTCTCAATAGTTACAATGGGATTTTGTTCCAGGGTTTGCAGGATGTCCTCATTGAGCTCTACAGTTCTTCCAGGACAAGGCTCATCTTCTAGGCTGGAATTTCTGGAACCACCATTGACACTAGATTACACTTATTGTCCAATCCCCATATACTGCATTAATATTCCTCACACTTTCTGTTGCATTGTTGCCTTTATTGAATTCAAAAAACAAAATATGTTGAATATGCTCCTTTGCCACTTCCATTATAGCTTTGAAAAAATAACTATTAAAATGGAACTGCACTCTTCAAAACTTGCACTAAGAATAAGGACAAGGTAAAATTACAACCTGCTTTTATAGCAAGTTGATGCAGGTAGTTTATCCAATCTCCCTCTGACTTTTAGTTCATGCGATTGAAAAAAATGCATTATTTATTGGATAACCCAATACACTCACCCTCCCCACACACACACACACACACACAAATACATGTATATACATATATCTATGCGTGCACGCCATTGTTTTAACCTTTATTTTCTTCACAATTTCAGACGTCCAAAATGGTCAGTTTCAGAATCAAATCACTACAGAAAAACAGTCTCCAAACACCGTCCACCTGATGCCTCCTTCAATGACTACCACCACCGCTACATCCAGGCACTAAAAAGTGAACCCTCTCTGAATGCAGAACAGCATCGGCCTTCCTCTGAAAACGTCACTGGTCAACGTAAGATGACAAAGTATTGCAGTACCCAGGGTGCTCCTTTTACTAATTGCTTTACTAGAGAAAGTGACTTTACTGGAGTCCAGTTTGTTTCTAATACTGGCCATCGTCCTGGAAATGTTTTCAAACCTGCATCACATGTCACACCAACAAATCTCATGCCATCAGCTACTACTACTACTACAGCAACTGCTTCTACCACTGCTGCTATATGTGATGTTACTACTGCCAGTGCCATAAAACATGATGAAGTAATGTATTCGTGTTCAACAAGACGGTCATCACTACTTGACAATTCTCCTGATAAGGCTAGTAACACGCCATCATCATCATCTTTCCATCAAAAGTCACCGATTGGTTCCTCTAAAGATGTTCATTCTACTAGTTCCTCCTCATCAAAGTGGAGCTGTTTTTTAAGCAACCCATGCCAAATGGAGGATTCTGTTGATGACAGTGATGATGACGATGATGATGATGATAAAGATGATGGAGATGGTATTGGTAGTGATGGTGGAGGTGTTGGTATTAATAATATGAATACTGGTTCGGTCACACAGTTCAACCCATACAACAGAACTCAACATGAAATACCTACATTTGGGAACAGTTTGCTTTCTGCAAAGGAGAATTCCATTGTGACGTCTGCAACTGTGATCCCTAAGGATTTCACTGGTGTAGACAATATGTTCAATCTAGATGAAAATGAATTTGATTTTACTTTCTAATAATTCAGTGAATTTGATTTTTTTGTTGTTGTTTTTTTAAACTCTAGAACAGTGGTAAGATCAGCTGAAATGGTTCTATGACACTGTATGCTTTGATTAAAACACACACACACACATAGATTGAAGAATTAACATAATCTTGGCTATCACCTTGTTAGTACATCATGCCGGATCCTGACTAGCATAGTATTTCAAAATTGAAAGAAGATACATCGGACTTCGATTGATATAAATGGGAGCACTGCACAACTTCAAAAATTCAGTAGGCTTAAAATAAGCCCTACAATGGGAATAATAAAAGTAATAATTTGAATGAAGAAAGAAGTAGTCAAACTGACTTTACAGTTGTCTCGGCAAATGGACAATATTGTTATTCCATTTCTCATACAATGTTATGTAATTATGTCATAATGGAAATATGTAACAATTCTATAGTGCGTTCACTTCTTCAGATGTCATGATTTGAAGGCTCCTTTGACAATTGTAGTGTCAATTTGACTTCTCCTTTCCCCATTTATTATATATATATATATATATATATATATATAAAATACAAGAGAAATTACCTATACCAGGCAATTTCTACATGCTAGAAGACAGTTAAGACGACCGAAAACCACAAAAAATTTTACCATTTCAAAGTGAAAGAAAAAATAAAAACTTTTACCTTATTTTAACGGTTAGACCTATAGGTTTCGAATTTTTTTAGTAAATAAAATAATTTCCTAAACAAATTCTCTTCAGTAACCAGCCGTCAAGTAATTAACGTATAACTATGAGACAAAACACACGTGTCTCCTAGATATATGTTATAATATTTTCAAAATGCACTGTGCAGGCACAGTTTCAGTCGGCAGAAAATGAAAAATGCCGAAACGAACTTTGAAATGCTAATATCAAATACTTGAGTATATATATGTACATATATAGACACACACATGCATGATAGGATTCCACAGTTTCCATCAACCAGATTCACTCACAAGGCATTGGCCAACCCAGGACTATAGTAGAAGCCGAAGGTGCCAAAACCATATGGTTACAAAGTGACCTTCTTGACAACACAATCATGCCTGTACCTGATAAATTTCATCCAGGAAGTGGGGAAGCAGTTCCTCTGGTCCCCAATAACACTATGAATTTCAGCACCAGCCTCACAGTAATATCTACGGGGATATTCCAAGGGAACATTACCTCTGATTACTTGCCATCTTCCTCATTTAACATCTATATTCTGTGCTAGCATGGGTTGGGCAGTTTGACAAGAACCAACAGCTTAGAGGACTGCGCCAGTGTATGCTTTGGTATGGTTCCTACAGCTAGATGCTCTTCCTAATGCCAACCATTTTATAGAGTGTACTGGGTCCCTTTTATGTGATACTGGCTCTTATGAGGTCACCAAGTATCTTTCAAGATAAAACACCTTAAATTTTATGCTAGTTAATAACAGAAAATGCAGTTTTGGAATATTACATTAGGAGAGAGAAGGAGGACTAAGTTCATTTAACATATCTTATTCATAGATGATCTTAAGTTGCCAATTCCGAGCTTGAAAATCTGTTCACTTTTGTCAAACAAAGACATTAAGATGTCCTTTGGACTAGAAAAATTATTAAATACTGACAATAGTATGAAGTAGACTTTCCAGGGGGGGGGGGGGGAAGATGGTTTGGAGCCCCAAGAATAGAAGATAATAGAGGACCTGCTATTCTGCATTCTATAAAGAATTGTGCATTTAATTAGTGTGGACATTTTCTGAATGTAAATGAAAACTATGTATATTATCATCATCATTTAATGTCCATCTTCCATGTTGGAATGGGCAGGAGCTGGATTCCCAGAGAACTGCACCAAGCTCCACTGTCTGCTCTGGCATGGTTTCTACAGCTGGATGTCCTTCCTAATGCCAACCACTTTACAGTTTGCTGTATGTGCTTTTTTGTTTGCCATTCATTTCCGATATTCTTTGAAAACATGTCTGACCATGGGGAAATATTAGTTTACTTGGAAACAGGTGAGGGGTGGTGACCAGAAGGACATTCAGCCATAGAAAATCTGCATTGTTGTGAAGAATCCAGTTCTTCGCACTCCATAGATCCTGTTGCTTTTGCCTCAGGCGCTTCAAAACGTCGCAGTAGAACTCTAGATCAAGAGTCTGGCTCCGGCGAATGAATTCTCGATGCACAATACCACATTTCCGGTAGTGACACTCGTGACAGGTCTTCCGGGAACTTTCTTCCGCTTTCGTTGCACCCACGTCACTCGAAACATTGCATAGGACCCATTGCCTCGACGCCGTAAGCTTGCTGAAAGTATGCTCAATGTCTCTGTTGCAAATTTCCAAGTTTAACACAGAATTTCACGGCTCTTTGTTCCAACTTCCTGTCCATGACAAAATTGCAGATGACAACATACACGTGATCACAATTTGCGAAGTAAACACTGGTACCACATGACACATTGCCCCATGAAGGTCACTACTAGCTCTCACTGCGCTCGCAACCATCTGTTGGTGTACTACGGAACTAGTCCGGCAACATTTTGATACCCCCTCGTATGTATGCAAGCTTTTCCATTTTGTTTTGTGTCTATCTATGCATGGTTATGTTTTTAGTAAAAAAAATATGAGAAATATTTTTTAAACAAAATATAAAAAATTACATGAACGTTAACGAACTGTTTGTATATGCTCTCTCACCTACCTATATGCGTGCGTAATCTACTCATATTCAGCACATTGGCTTAATATAATTATCTTCAGAAAGCCTCTTCACTATACAATTTGTTCAGTTAGTGTACTGTTCATAAATGCTTCTCCAGCACATATACAAATGTATTCTAATTGTAGTTTTTTCTTAAAATTTTAGTTCACTAAATGAATAGGCTCCAAATTACTTTTACGTATGCATAGTCTGCTAGTGGATTGTTGATCAAACTTCAGTTCGTTATGCGAGTTTAATTTCCTTCAGAAAACCATTTCGTATATGGGTATCACACTGTACAGAAATAACTGGCCTATCGACAGTGTGTGTATATTCTTTTCTACTCTAGACACAAGGCTCGAAATTTTTGGGGAGGGGCCAATTGATTACATCGGCCCCTGTACACAACTAGTACTTAATTTATCGACCCCGAAAGGATGAAAGGCAAAGTCGATTTCGGCGGAAACTTTTTCTTGCAAATGTGTAATTAGTGGTCTTAATATATTTATCATTTATATTCAAACTTTCATTGTCTTGAAAATGGAGGCATTTCATGATTAAATCCAATCGATCCCTTCTCATAGCTTCATACACAGCCATATTTCTCAAGTCGTCACTGACTGCCCAGTAGTGTGCTTTACTTGGCAATGGATTATATAGCCTGATACTATCAAAATAGCAAAAAATACTTCTAACTCTTCTTTAGTCACACTTATGTCATGCAAGTTTCTACACAGCGAATATTTTGTATTTTCACTGAACTAGCTCTTCGTCAAAAAACAACTCGAAAAGTTCTGCCGCAGAAAAATCTCTGTATGCAGAATAATTTCCTTGAGGAAATATAGGTCGCAATTTAAAGCTTCGTTTTGGGGGCCAAACATACGATGGCTTTGGCGTAGTTATTTTTCATTTCCGACTACCAGATGGACCCACAGACGTTGTTGGATGAGAAGTGGAAGTTAGGAATGTAGATTCAACTTCAGCATCTTCTTGCTCTTACATAAGCTTGTGCTGGGGCAATAAGTTGCTTTCCTGACAAATTTTCTATAAAGTATTCTTCCTCACCTCTTGAATCTTCATCAGTTAGTGCAGGGGTTTTCAAACTTTTTCACTTGCGGACCCCTTTATATTTCAAGGCGCATGAAATCACGGCGGTACAACGTCCAAGTCTCGCAAGAGTAGTATTGACAGGACAATGATCTTTGTCCATGGAAGACCATGATCTTTGTCTGCATGGTCAGCGCGTGATTGAAGATTACACGTTGGCTGAGTCTGCCGAAGGCGGAGTGGGCTGCCCCAATCCAGTTCTCCACATCCTTTTCACACGTATGTGTAGTGTTCAACTTCTAGGGGTTGGCCATTGATGCTAATGTTTGTAGGTAGACTGTTCTGGCCTGGTGCTGGTGGATCAGTGTCTTGGTCTTTAATGTGTTTACCTGTAGCCCGAAGCGTTCGTTAGCTGCTATGTAAATTTGACAAATGCAACACGCCAGGTTAGGAACTGCAGGGGAGGGGACTCTTGAACCATGATTTATAGCAAGTGAGATAATTCCCAATAGTTACCTCCCTTCAAAATTAAGTTTCCTGTTAGTTCGAGCAGCTATAAATAACAACCAAATAATAGCTTATTGTCTTTAAAAAAAAATAATAATAATAACATAACGTAATTTTACATACGCCGTATCTGAGTAGAAGACTGGAACACTTTTAACCCTTCGACTGCAAAATTAACTTTCGTAGTTATTCTAGTAGCGATGTTAAATATCTACCAGAAAATAGAACTTTCCTGCAAGTCACATTGGATTTGTGGCATGTATCCCTTTGCTAAAGTTTACTGCACAGTATGTAATCCTCCTCCTTTTTAGTCACTTTATACTGGAAATAGTTTCAAAGATGACCTTCTTCAGCAAAAGATAAATTGGAAAAAACTAAATTTTGAGTAGATATATTTATTATCTGAAGTAAATGAGTTAATCATGAGTCTGCTTGAGTTGGAGCTAAACAACGTTTGTTTCAAGTTCTTTATTGCTCTGAGACAGTTGAGATCAGACATTGAAGAATTTTAAACAATGACGAAGACAAACTGTTTTAAATATGGATGTAACGTTTTAGGGAGTGTCTCATTGTGACTTTTTCTGTAAATTAAGTTCTTTGTGTTTGACTTTATTTGATTCTGTCTTCTATTGGTGTCTATATTAAACAATTATGTATGCATTTACTGGATTTGTTTATATCAGGGTTTGGCAACGTAATCAGTATTGACTTTTGGGCGTCTATTTGGCAAGGTTTCTACAGCTGAATGCCCTTCCTAATACCAACCACTCCGAGAATGTAGTGGGTTCTTTTTATGTGTCCCTGGCACGTGAGGTGACACTGGCATCCGCCACACTCGAATGGTGTTTTTTACATGCCGCTGTCATAGGTGCCTGTCAGGCAGCACTGGCATCAACCACGACTATGATCTCACTTGGCTTGCCTGGTCTTCTCAAGCACGGCATATCTCCAAAGGTCTTGGTTGCTGATCATCGCCTCTGTGAGGCCCAACGTTTCAAGGTCGTGCTTCACTACCACATCTCATGTCTTCCTGGGTCAACCTTTTCCACAGGTTCCCTCCACTGTTAGGATGTGACTCTTCTTCACACAGCTGTCCTCATCCATACACAACACATGACCATGCTAGCATAGTCATTCCTCTTGCACACCACATCTAATGCTTCTTATGTCCAAATTTTTTCTCTCCAGGCGCTTACACTCTCATGTATGCACACTGATATTACACATCCAGTGGAGCATACTAGCTTCATTTCTTTCAAGCTTACGCATATCCTCAGCAGTCACAGCCCATGTTTCACTGCCATGTAGCATGGCTGTTCACACATCATACAGTCTACCTTTCACTCTGAGCAAGAAGACCTATCTATCTATCTGTCTGTTGAGCTATCTATCTATTTATCTATCTGTCTATTGATCGATCTATCTATCTATTGATCGATCTATCTATCTATCTGTTGTTGTTGTTGGCACTCCGTCGCTTACGACGTCGAGGGTTTCAGTTGATCCAATCAACGGAACAGCCTGCTCGTGAAATTAACGTGCAAGTGGCTGAGCACTCCACAGACACTTGTACCCTTAACGATTGAGCACTGGGCTTGATGTAATTGATTAACCTATCACCCGAACTTGCTGGCCTTGCGTCAAAATTTGAAGCCATTATTAGTAAAGGCGACGAGCAACGAAATCGTTAGTACACCGAACAAAATGGTTGGTGGTATTTCTTCCGCTTTTATATTTCGAGTTCAAATATCACCGGCATCGAGTTTGTTTTTTATCCTTTCAGGGTCGGTAAAATAAGCACCAGTCAAGTATTGGGTTGATCCCCTTCCCGCGAACCTGTTTGAAACCAATAATTTATTGCTAGTAAGAATTATTGTGGCAAACTGACCGAAATGTTGGCAGAATTCTGCTTTATGCGTGCCATATATTCTCTTTTTTATTTTTTGGGAATTTTCAGAAAATTTTTACACACAGGAATTCATACGATAATGCTACCCCCACTTCAAAATAAAATTGGTACGTGATTTAAGGCCTATTTAGTTATTATATTTAGCAAATTTCATAACTACAATATAATAAGCCAAAAATGGTAACAGCTTGACTCGTTACTATGGAAATAGGCATCTACATGTCTGGCTTTCAATTGGCTAAAATTACTCAAAATTTACAAACTTTAAAAGCAATTAACTCTTTATGGCGAAATATAATTTCATGTCAATGATTACCTTACAAAGCTACATCAATACAGCAAACATGAAATCAATTGGAACAAACATTGAAGAAAATTGAAAAGTGGCAGCCAAACAGAAAAGAGCTATTGACTTATGTCCATCATCCGGCTCCCTAGCCAATAATATTCGATCTCCTATCTGTAATACGGACTCATTAGATGCAGGGCAATACACCAGTAAATATGGCTATTGACAAACATACAAAAGGTGTGAAACCATGAATCAGACAGTTAACAAGTGATAAACAAATCAGCAAATGTAGTTAGAACAGGATACGATTTAGCAAAGTAAAATCTAGTCAAGCAAATCCAGAAACAGGAACAGACGTCTACTTATTGAGCTGGCGAATAGAAAAGGATATAAAGAAAAAAAACAATTTTTAGGAAATAACTTTGAAAAGCAGGATCTAAAAAGAGAAATAGAGAAAATCAACAAGCGCATACAGTAATGTCTCGATATATTAGTTAATTACGTCTGTCTTTACGTTCTGAGTTCAAATTCCACCGAGGTCGACTTTGCCTTTCATCCTTTCGAGGTAGATAAATTAAGTACCAGTTGCGTACTGGAGTCGATCTAGTCGACTGGCCCCCTTCCCCAAAATTTCGGGCCTTGTGCCTAGAGTAGAAAAGGATATACGAGTTAATTTGTTCCCGGACACCGCTCATAAAGCGAAAACTCAGGATCTTGTTCAAAACGGGGGCACCAGTTTTCATTTATGTTTTATGTAGTGTTTTTGGTACCGAAAGACTTTCAAACTTCGTATACTTATCTATTTTGTGTTATAGAACAGAAAAAAATTTTTGTATTCGAATTTATTTCATGTAAAAAATTGTCTTATGATAATTTCAACCAATCACTGACAAGTATTCAGCTGTTTACACTTACTCCTTTGGCACTTTAAGCGGTGTAAAGCGTATTTAATCTCCATTACTTGACATTTTGCAGAGAGGCAACACGTGTTCGTTTTCCCTAACCAACTTGCTCCTTCCCTCAAAAACCAGGCCTTGTGCCTATAATAGAAAGGTTTATTAGCTACTGCCAATATGCTTCAGCCATTTTTTGACAAGGAAATAATAATTTTATTACCGCCAGAATCGTTTGGATGCATCATCAAATATGACCTTTTATTATGTTAAGACAGCTTCAAGTCAACCAAACCTACTTAAATAAAACTTTCTACTGACAACCGGCTTTGTGAAACACTGTTCTAGCAGATCCATCAATGATTTGTGCAGGTACCTCTATGAAAACTAAAAACACAATACTAGTTCCTAACATGGCTTTCATGCTGATATTTTAATGTGGCATAGGCAGATGAATGAATGGTAGTAGCATAACAGTATGTTCAATGTTGGTGTGACCACATGACAGACAGAACATATGCACAAACAGTTTCAAAAAATTTGACACAAACAGAAAATATGCATATACATGTGAAACAAAATGTAATTTCAACATTGACTCACTCCCTCAAGTTAAGGATAGAGTGACTAATGTAATCTGGAAAAAAAAAAAATGGATGGTCATAGATTTTATTTCATTCAGTCTAGGTCAAACACCACCACCAAAAACAATACATCATTAGTCTTGCTCAACATGGAATACAAACCACACAGGCCTTAAAGAGGAACTTTCTCGAAACCTCTGTTAATTGTTAACATAGAGCTGAGAATTCTATCATTTGAAATGTTGGGGATCACATAATAAAACTGAAGTCCATGCTCCTCAGAAAGACATTAACGAAGTAGGTGAAAGTAAGTCTTATAACCTAATGAATTTAATAATAAATTAGTTTCAATTTATCAAAAATTTACTCTCTACTCAATGGTACTTGCATTAGATGAAGTAAACCGTGATTACTGACCCAGTTTACAAGACCACAGATAATGTGGATGAGAAGAAGGCTGTGATAATGATCATCGCTTGCTTTCTTGTATGTATTGAGCAAGATAAATGAATTGAAATATTAAGCTAGAATCGAAAATTACTGATGAAAAGTACATCTGAAGGTTAACATTACCCTGGTATTTACCGAAATGTAACTAATCAATAAGGTTTAATCAATATGAATTTAACTTATTTAAGGGTATATCATGGCTTAATGGTAGGTAGACTGACTTTAGATAAAGTTGCTGGACTGCACAGAAAAAAAAAGGTCATGAATTATCACAACAATACTATTGTATTTAGTAGCAATGTATAATATTCTGTTCTTTGTTTGCCAAGTGGAAAGTAGGTATTCGAACTCCATAGCAAGTAAACAGCAAATTAGTTATAAAAATATTTAATAACTCACAAGAAAAAAAACCCTCCTACTCCAGTAGGCTTGTTTTTTTACTACTTTTTTTGAAAATTATGAGTAACTAGTTTAATTGAAAACCAACCCAGCAAGCAGTAACTTTATATGTTGAGAATGTTTTAGTACTTGTATGTATTTAAAATAATAAAGTGTAATGAATGATCATCGACTAGACTAGAGGGTCAGTAAAACAGGTGGGTTACTGAGTTCTCTGTGGGCCTCAGACCTTTTCTAAAAGGTTTTAAAATTTAAATGTATTTGCAGGGTACTGAGCAACTGATAGCTTTTAGAGTGTCTTATGCTACAGTTTAATTTTTACTTACATAAACATTGTTAATAATGGAAATAGGGAGATACACAGGGTTGTTTTTGTGGGCCATAGGTATATGTAAAAGAAAAAGATTATACCTGATATATAACAACCAGTTTGATTAGCTTTCCTTTTGTCACAATTTTGTTTCCATAGAGCTACTTGGGACGAGATGACAAAAACAACTGACAGCAGATGTCAGCATATTGATATGGGCAAGGTTAGGATGAATTATATTGAGGTAGCCAGTAAGCATCTTATTAGTAAACAAATGAACTTTACAGGATGTACCTGCTGACTAGAAAGACAATTGTTAAGTGACCAGCATCCAAATTAAATTAATATGTTTGAAAATCTGAATCAAAGTGGTTAATAAGATATACGATAAAGTATTGTAAGATGAAACTAATAAGAAAATGGATGAAACATGCTTGGAAATTGGACACATGTATTCAAATAAAGTTTGATAGTAACATGTTTTATGAAATGATTATCAACATTTTTGAAAGAGCGAGTAATATATAATTACAGCATAAATGAAAATGGGGCCTTGAAGTTTTCAAAGGCTGATCTAGTTAGACTTATTAATTTCATTAGTCACACTGGCCCATTGGAACATGTAACCAATGGTGCTTTTGTTGTTCAAAATTTTCCATATAAAATTAGAGTTAAAACAGTCAAGCATTTCAACCAAACTGTTAATTAAGCAAGATGAAATCTAAACATTTTGTAATGACGAAACACTGATGATAAAACAGACATTATACACTGCCAGAGTCTCCATCAACAAAAAACCATCAGTGTTAATAAACATAATATTGTTTACTTAAAAAAATAATAGATTATTTCGACAGTTAATAAATAATTATTTATTTGAGTTTGCTACATTATTTCTTTTGTACAGGAAAAGCACAAATTTTAAAGAGGGTTTTTAAATTTCATTAATGCATGTATTTGAACATATAATTCTTTGGACCATTGCTGTAAAATATTATGATGATAATAATGATTAAATGTAGAGAACAAAACAAAACATCTTGGAAGGAGATCTAGCAAGGAAAATCTAATACATTTTCACTTGCTGGCCATAATTAGCTTACTGTCATCTCTAATGACATTTAGAATGGTATAAATACCACACTCACTATAATTTTCATTTCTTCTCAGTGAAGTTAGGACCTAGTGCCTATCTAAGAAACTGATATTATTCAACAGGCACTGGGATAAAACCAGTTACCTGCAACAAAGAGGTAAGCTCCAAGCAAACCATGTTCAATCCCAGGTTATATCCTATAACACAATCTTACTTTCCATCCTAAAAAAAAAAAAAAAAAAAAAAGACAAAAACAATTTGGACTAAAACCCAAAGCAAAATGAAATACTTTAAATGGTAGATAACAAATAACAAAAAGTTTTGACCTAAAAATTATTTATTTAAAGATTGGATTGGGATCGGATAGGGGAGTTTTCAGAAGTCAAAATGGGGCATTTGACTGAGAGTGTCAAATTTTCACAGTAAAAGTCACAGGTCGACTGCCTGCTTGAGTAGAGGCTGCAGTACTGCTGCTACCAGCATTTGAACCTTTGTTGCTAAACAGTGCTTTATGAATTAGATTCACATCAACTACAGCAGTTGATGAAGTAGAAGAACTCTGTGAGGTTGTTCCACCACGGGTTGATGTACCACTATCCAGTTTAGGATTGGCACCAGAACTACTGTTTAAATCTTTTCGGAACCTGCAATCAAAACAAGTGAATCAGTTAAAAGAGAGAACAATAAAACAAGAACAATTCTTTTATTTAACATATGTACAACATTCATAATATGCAAATTATCAGTTTCCGTCAAAGTTTTTACATAAATCAATTTAGATAGGTTACTGATGAACCAATGAGTTATTTCTATTTTTCTGCTGTTTTTATCCTTTTCACAGCCGAACTGTTTCACACATAAAAAGTGTTGTTTCAGTAGACATATAATAAAACTTATATGATAAATGCACAAATAGCTGTTAAACTGTGTTAAATTAACTTATGTAACTTTGCATGGAAAGTGTTAAAAAGTTTGTATGAATGAAAGTTATCTTGATTATATTGGTATAGCATACTCTGAACTTGAACATGTACTTATCAATTTTAGATATTGTAATCCCCTTTTCAAAAAAAAAAAAAAATTTATTGCAGATAAAAAACGAATAAAGGTTAGAGAGAGGAGTGGGGGAATAGCTATGAAAAAAAAAAATTAAAAAAAAAGAGTAACATGCCATTAGATCTCCAGTATTCACTTTTAGATCACTTTATAATTAGGAGAGAAGGAAGTATTCTGAGGCTGATGGAAAGGAGGAAGACATTCTCAATCTGAGACCTGGCCTGAATGCTTGTTATGGAGTAAACTCTGCTAAAGGAATGCAAGGAGCCAGGTGATGGATTAAGTCCACTGCCTAAGTAGGTCATGGCAGGATTTAAATTTTGAATGCAAAGAACTGGAACAAATCCTGCAAAGTATGTGGCACAACAATCTTACGCTTCTATATATCTACTGTACTTTTTATTGAGCATAAAAAGGCAAAAGGTAAAATTGGTTTCAATGGGATTTAAATTCAGTGAGTTGAAACAAATACCATGAGATATTTCATCCGATGCTCTACAACTCTGCCAATTCACTGCTAACAAGAATTATATGACACTTATTCTTGTAGTTGGGTAATCCTGAAATGATCTTGTTTAGAAGCTCAGTCGCTGTGAAGTACTTTGATGTTTAAATATCAACATGCCGTGATAATGATCATGAATTACACACATCAGAGAAGGACTTAACATTTGGTTAGCATTATACAAATGCATCTTCAATTTGGGATGTTGAATAGTTCTTACAAAGAATGAAACAGAATCAGTATTTAGGATGTTTATCGACCTCAACCCTAAACATTTTCATTGTATTATACCATTTCATCTTGTAACTCCCATCTTAAAAGAATCAACAACTAACAGAAGCGTTCAACCTTGTTATTAATATAGCATCATAAACTAGACTATGTAGCTCAACAAAGGAATCACAAACAGAATACATACTTGAGAGGTTCTCCCAGAGATTTTGGTATTGCGGAACTGGAGTGGAGAGAAAACACTGGAGATGTAGGTGTCGTCAATTTTACTATCATTGGCTGACCTATATATATATATATGAGAGAGAGAGACGTATTTATAATGTTGTTTAGTCTACAGAGAATACAATTAAAATCTTAATAGTTAAAAGTAGGCAGCAGTCCAAATGAAAAAGTAAAAGGCTTTGTGACAACTAAAATTTTAATTAACATAATGGATCTTTCATGAATTTTAACACTGACCATTCAATTATCTGATCAAATTCACATTCATCTTGTTAAATTAAAATATAAGTGGCTGAGTATTCAACAGACGCATGAATCTTTAATGTAATTCTCAAGCTGAGTCATGATCTGTGACAAAGCCCATCTTTGAATTAAAGATACAGTTCATCTGACAGGCTTCCAGTTTCCAGCTACCCAATTCCACTCAGAAGGCTTGAACTGATGTTAGGCAATGGTGAAAACATTTTTCTGAATTGCCATAGATTGAACCCAAGACCTCATCACTGCAAGGCAAACTTCTCAACCACTCAGCCATGCTTGCATTTTCTTCCACATAATGTCAGGGATGATTTTTTGTCAAATTGAAAACTTTCAATGACTTTAGATTTGCTAATGGACAGCCTATCAGACATGTAATATCAGATGTGAATCAAACAAGTCAGAAATGGTCTGATTTTACTCATTCAATTTCTATTTAATATTTTGTTGATTTTTCAAGGAAGAATGAATAAACATGAAAAGATTTTTAACCAGGGTTTTAAAAGTTGCTATTCACTAAACTAGGTCATCTTTAGCATAGGATTGATGTATTTCAGTACTGATTTAATCATCTTTCTACCTTGCCCCAGTAGTATACTTCAGTTACAAAGTCTGTGTTAAGAAAAAACATCTAGCTTATGTAAAGACAGTTTTATAACTATCTTAAAGATAGAGCTGACAGTATTACAAAACTGCTCTTTTGAATGAGTGGTTTTAGCCATATAGATATTCACAACAATGTTTTCATGGAAACTCAGCTTTCTTTTACCAAATTCATTTGTTATATTCATGACTATGAGACTGTTGTAATCACACTTGCTGTTCAACGGAACAGCTCCATGATCAAAGTTGTTCCAACAGTGACATTCCTGCATGTTTTCAGGTATAATGTATCTAAAACTATATTGTCCAAAGTGTTCTTTCCTTTTTTTTTTTTTAAGACAGTAGGGAAATTAGTCAATTTCCAGCAGCTTGAGGAACAACAATAAAGTTCACTCATTACAAGTTTTCTATTCTGGAGGAATTTAAAAATAAGCTGGAGTGCACTTCATGGAAGGTCAATTGTGTGTGTGTGTGTGTGTGCATACACTATATCTTCACATAAAAGTGTCTGAACAAAAACCAGTAAAATCAGACTGGAGCCTGGTGTTGCCATCCGGTTTCACCAGTCCTCAGTCAAATCGTCCAACCCATGCTAGCATGGAAAGCGGACGTTAAACGATGATGATGATGTTGACATTCCTTGTCAACAAATCCTCTCTAGCTCTGTGCTTTCAAAAACAAATTTAATAAAAATCCTTTACACAAAAAAAGTAATGGTCAGCAACAGGAAAGGTATCTGGCAGTAAAATGAATACATATATCTCATCATCATCATCATCGTTTAACATCCGCTTTCCATGTTAGCATGGGTTGGACGATTTGACTGAGGACTGGTGAAACCGGATGGCAACACCAGGTTATCAACAAAATATGAAAATATTCTAACAAAAGGCCTTATGTACAGACCTTTACGTACTGTTTGATATCTGGAATCAATATATAAAGTTGAACAACAGCTGTCAATTTCCCAACACATTTCATGACAGTAGAAAAAAAAAAAAATTTATGCACTTGAGGGTCAAATATGAACAACAGTGAAAATTCGTAAAAATCATATCTCAGTACATCTGATAATAACTATATAAAAGGGAGTTAGGCAAACAAGATCATAGTTTTAGTAAAGGCATGTTCTCAAACCTTATCCCGGATAAATTTCTAATTGTATGACAAAAACATTTATCAGTAAATTTATAGCTGATAAGGGCTTGTTCCTAATGTGCTAAAAATAAATACATAAAACAAAATATCAATATCTACATTTCCAGAAGTATTAGGCATCACGTGTCATTAAAAAGTTACAAGTGTCTGAGCAAAGACATTTCATGCTTTCTGGTCTAGTTCATTACTGTCAGTCACTAGCACACCTTAGGTAATTCAATGCTTTGCAACCTTGTTGCAAGAAAGAAGGAGATGAATAACACCAACATGCTTCTGTTTATCATAATTAGTATTAAGATGATGAATGGCCGAATCATTTGTACACAGACAAAATGATTAGCAGTATTTCATCCATCTTTATGTTCCGAGTTCAAATTCTACTAAGGTTGACTTTTGCCTTTCATCTTTTCAGAGTCAATAAGTACTGGGGTTAATTTAATTGACCTAGATCTGTTCCCCAAAATTTCAGGCCATGTGCCTCTAGTAGTGAGGATTATTATTAAATTGGACAAAATGCCTTGCAGTATTACATTTGGCCTTTTATCTTTTCAGAGTTGATAAAGTACAGTCAAAAACTAGTACTGAGTAATTATCAGTCGTGTGTCTTAATTAGAAAACATTACTATCCAAGATGATAATTGCAATGATGAAATAGTAGATGCTACAAATATATGTCTCAGACAGTATCTGAAAACGGGTACGTCTGTACATAGATATGGCTCTGAAAAGAAACACTGGTTTTTAGGATGCAGACCTAGTTATGTTACAGAAATTCTTTTGCCAGGAGGGATCAGCTGAAAATTTTGTGGAGGTACTGGGAGAGAGGGAGAGAAAGAAATGTGAAACAAAAAAAAAATGTAATTTTATTTTATTTTATTTCTCTCTTGGCTATCACTGCCTCCAAGTTTCCTTATTTCTTCACACCAATTTCTTTCAAATTTCGCTGCTACTCTCTATCACCAGTGTTTTGGTCAATTATTTTTAATTCCTCACCATTATTTTTCCTGACCAGACATGGATCACTCTAGCCATTGACTTTCTTTCCTAGTTTAAGTTTCCATACACTGAGAACTACAATAATTTAAGGTCGCTGTACCTACATGTACTATGTGCTTGCAAGGTTCAGCATTTGTAATAGAGGCTTGTTGTGAAAATACAGTTCCTTGTTGAAGATTTCTTTGCTTTGTATACAAGTTACACTATTGATTAATTTTTATGTTGTGTACAAAAAAAGTGTGAAATATACATGAGTAAATACAGTATCTTTCCTACTGGCCATAGAAAATCTTCCAGCTGTCACCGCCTGACTGGCCTCCGTAGGATTTTCGAGCGAGATCGTTGCCCGTGCCCCTGGACTGGCTTGTGCGGGTGGCACATAAAAGACACCATTTCGAGCGTGGCCGTTGCCAGTATCGCCTGACTGGCCTTCGTGCAGGTGACACGTAAAAGCACCTACTACACTCTCTGAGTGGTTAGGAAGGGCATCCAGCTGTAGAAACTCTGCCAAATTTAGATTGGAGCCTGGTGTTGCCATCCGGTTTCACCAGTCCTCAGTCAAGCCGTCCAACCCATGCTAGCATGGAAAGCGGACGTTAAACAATGATGATGATGATGATGGCTCTATACAAACACACACCACAAAGAGAAATAATAGTACACTATGAAAAATAACTTACAACTTGAGTTAGATTTGAAAGAAAACAAGAAAGGAACCATACCATCAAGTTCTCTGTTGTGGTATTTATTGACAGCTGCTACAGCATCGTTACATGATAAATAAACAACTTCTGCACAACCAGCTTTCAATAGATGGGCCTTTTTTAGAGCTCCAACTGCACCAAACAATTCCTAAAAGTAAAAAGAAACCCAATTCATTTAATAGATATTATTTCAAGTATATGAATAATAAAAAATAATCTAGGATTTAGGCACAAAGCCAATAATTCTACCTAATTCAGAATCCTTTAAACCATAGATTAAGTTTTCTAATATAAAAGGAGTTATTTTTTGCTGATGGAATATTGTAAATAAAATATATAAAAAAAGACTCTACAAAACAATATACAATGAGTAAAAGAAAGATGCTATATATCAACTGATGTTTTCTTTTACAGATTTCAAATACTAAAAGTCTGATGACAATACAATGAAGAAATGCTAATACCACTATAAACGTATATGGTTTGGAATGTTTAACATGCAAGCCGATATCTATGAACATAGATAAAGTAGCAGCAGCAGGAGGCCATAAATGTCTAGTAGCAATAGGGAAATTAACACACAAGTGGCTGAGCACTCCACAGATACACACACCCT
This sequence comes from Octopus bimaculoides, assembly GCF_046866305.1. Lineage (NCBI taxonomy): Eukaryota > Metazoa > Mollusca > Cephalopoda > Octopoda > Octopodidae > Octopus > Octopus bimaculoides. The sequence goes on along the minus strand of NC_142932.1, from coordinate 9,521,400 downwards.
TAACGTAGTTCTCAGGGAGATTCAGTACAACACAGGTGACAAGGCTGACCATTTGAATTAGAGGTACAACTCATTTTTGCCAGCTGAGTGAATTGGAGCAATGTGAAATAAAATGTTGTGCTCAAGGACACAAATTGATACCAGGAATCAAACTCACAACCTTGTAAGCCAAATACCCTAACCACTAAGTCACACACTTTCACATATATACACTCACTTTCTCTCTCTCTCTTACACACACACACACACACCTGCTTCTCATTACTTGATTACAATGAGTTTACATTACCAGCAATTTAAACGAGGGTTAACATAGCAAGTGACTAATGCTGAAGAGAACACTACTTCTGGATAACAAATGGTGGCCTAGATATACCAGGGATGGCATTACAAAACCTACATAATTAACTATTTTGTCACAAACTATGCAGATTGTAATTTAGTTGTACTCCATTTTCTAAGCAGCAGAAATAGGCTTTAATCACCTACACCAACCAATAACTAATTAGTAATATATTTTATTTTCCCTTGTATTCTTGACTAGAAGACCTAACTGCCACTTTTCAGCTGGGCTTCACACTGAAAGCATTTATTAGATTTTCATCACAACACACATTGTGTACTTTTCTTCTACCTAGAGTAAAGAATCTTGATTTATTAAGACTACACACCCACTCACATGCGTATATATGTGAACACACATACATACACTCTTAGCACTTTGATTGACTAAAGGCAGTGCTCCAGCATGGCCATAGTCAGACGAGACGACTGAAACAAGCAAAAGAATAAAAGAATAGCAATTGACTGCCTCCCTTAACTAATAGACAGATGACACTGCATAGTAATCAATAGAGTTATTGTTTACAAAACTAGCATGCTTGTTTGTATTATGTCAAATCATTTTAAAAGATGACCTTTATATATCTATTTCAATACAGAAGACACTTGTGTTTTAAGATAAGCTTAACAGAAAATAAACAATATCATGATCAAGGCCACATCAAAACAACATTTAAAAACATTTGAACAATATCAAGCAGTTAGTAACAAATGGCATGCTAAGAGGATATATATATATATATATATATATATATATATATATATATATATATATATATATAATAATGCAAGGAATACTATCAGACAACTTGGCTTGCCAATTTTCCATATAGAAGGGACCAAAAGTAGAGGTATTCTGAATTATGAAACTCTGTGCCAGTGTGATGTCAAAAAATTCGTATATTTTGATTGTGTATTTACCCTTGCCAAGACTGGGGCATGAATGCTATTAGTAGTTGTTGAAAAAAAGGGAATACAGAGGGCTCCTCTGAAAAGACTCAAAAGTGGGATCAGCTATTGAGGCAGCCAACTATACAGTTGGAAGAGCCAATAAGAATATCATAGCAGTGAAAGCAGAACTACCAGGGATAGTTGATGCTGAAAATATCTAGTGAAGTAAGGGATACACCAGTTATTCACATAACTAAATAGGAGGTGTTATTCCCAAAGACTGGCATATTAGCAGCATGGTGAACAGTTCAAAGGAGTTTCTTTAGAAAGGAGCAATTACAAGGATATGAAATTGATGAACCAAGACATGAAAGTTGCAGAGAGAATTAGAGGAGGCAAAGTTTGGTTTTGTGCACTGCTCTCTTTTTAGCAAGGAAGCTAGAGAGATCTCAACCAAGAGGCACTACTGTACCTAGTATTCATTTATTTTATACATGTTAAATAAAAAAGAAACTAAGACATTTATCCATGTTGCTGCACTGATCTGCTACCTCGTTTGTAACCCAAATATACAATCATCAGCAAATTCCCACAACAGAAGAAATCAGGCTAAACAAATAAGGTACAACAATCTATTTCTGAATATTGCTAAATATTACATGACAAAATAATGGTATTATAATCTCAGACCCAGTTCTGCAGTCATTCTCAAGACATTGATTATGTCTATGCTGTTATAAGATTGTACAAGTAGAGTTGGTAGAGACTAAACAATAACTGCATCATGATAGCTTATCATAATTTATTAAAAAATAACTGCCTGAAGATGTATTTAGTAAGTATTTGACAACTCCTTAAACATATGCTTACTTAATAAAGAAACCAAGGTAAACTTTAAGTTTACAACTAAAAATATCTTTTACTACTGCGCCACAATTTTGTATAGAATGAAGAACTGTTATCTACATCTATTTTCTGTCTAAAGAAGTTTCATGAAATTTGAATGGGTAATTTAATCCTATGTCTAAGTGAAGAATTATCAACAGAAAAACTCTATCAGTCAAGTGTAAAGTTTTAAGATTTCCAGCAACTCCCAAAATTTATGCAAATACTGAAATAAAATCGTCATCCATGCTAGCAAGACAACAGATGGCAGTAAAATACTCATTACAATTATTAATCAACTCTTACTGAATTGAAATATATGAGCATTTGGAATCATTGCCCATCAAAGAGAACAAGTAACTCCAAATAGGAACTCAGACCATGACAAATCATCTAATCCATGCTGGTATGGAAAGCAAATGTAAAATGATGACTGACATAATAAAGTATCATCATCGTTTAACGTCCGCTTTCCATGCTAGCATGGGTTGGACGACTTGACTGAGGACTGGTGAAACTGGATGGCAACACCAGGCTCCAATCTAAATTTGGCTGAGTTTCTACAGCTGGATGCCCTTCCTAACGCCAACCACTCAGAGAGTGTAGTGGATGCTTTTACGTGTCACCCGCACGAAGGCCAGTCAGGCGGTACTGGCAACGGCCACGCTCGAAATGGTGTCTTTTATGTGCCACCCGCACAAGCCAGTCCAGGGGCACTGGCAACGATCTCGCTCGAAAATCCTATGGAGGCCAGTCAGGCGGTACTGGCAATGGCCACGCTCAAAATGGTGCATCTTATGTGCCACCCGCACAAGAGCCAGATATAAAATAAAATTGATGTGAAATATGTTTAATCTTTTTTAGCTAGAACTCTTCATTCCAGAATAAGCAGGTACAACAGTACAACAAAAGCAAGTACACTGCAATGGGTGCTGGCATGATAGTGTGGTTAAGCAGTTCACTTCACAATCACACATGTCTAGATTCACTCTCATTGCATGGCACATTGTGAAAATGATTGATCTTCTACAATAACCCCAGGATGAACAATAGACCTGTAAGTGGAATTTGGTAGTTAGAAACTATGTAGAAGCTCCATTTCAACTACTGTGAAACTATTTGAAAAAACATTTTGCAGAAATGAAAAGAGCCTTCCTCTGCTCTTTCTATGATGCACACCTTGTGCAGTCATATGTTTCATGCAAATATTGAACTTCTTAGTCACCAGATGAAGCAACATAACAAACATGTGGGAGAAGAAAGAATACTACTTGGAAATAAAAAATCGGTGATATTATGTGTGAATGTGTATGTATACACGTGTATATTTTATCAAAGTATATCAGTAAAGGGGGTAAACATCACTGAGAAAGAAAAAAAAGAATGATGCTCTTTGAATGAAATTTTTTGTGATATTTGTTCTGCCCTGAATTTAGAAACTTCCTTGCGTCACTTTTACAATAAAAAATGCAGTGAACTAGACTAGTTGAGCAGAAACTGAAAACGTGATATAAATACTGCAAAAGGTAAAGCATGCTCAGTCATTGCTACAGAAATCAAATATAAGGGAGATAATAATGGTTAACCCCCTACAACCTAGCGTTAAATATTTTATAAGACTCAATTTGCGGAATTTATCACCATTACATCACATATAAATGCTAATTTATGCTAGTATATACATACAATTAGAAGTACTTTTAAAATAAGCTTTTGGGGTCCCACTCTCTTTCCGGAAGAAAATTAAAGAAATGTCAAGAGACATTAGACACATTTCTCAGTAATATGAAAATATCACTATTCCCATATTCATCACGACTAAAGTTACAACTATCATAATTCGTTCATATTTATTCTTCTTTGAGCTATTGGGATTTTGTACTGTTGCAATATTTCTTTTCTTCTAGAGTGAAATAAAATGCTTTGACTTACAATTATATCATCCTGAGTGACAATTGGATGAAGATTAGTGACCAACACACGGTAGCCAGATGAAGATGAAGAATTGGAGAGAATGTCAGAAGAAAACTGAAACAAATCAAATCAAAGAAATTTATGAACAAAAACATATTTAGATTAAGAATAGTTCCTTTCTAAATGTATTTCATATCTGAGGCATAAACACATTAAAGAGATTTATCTATCTAAACCATTTACTGGGGGAAAAAAATCATTACTATCTAGTTTAAATGGTTCCTGTATATTGTACATGATTGCAGTAGGAAATATGTAAATAAAGGCTTCCAAAATGAACATGCAGTGAACACAGCACAAACAGAATAATTGTTGAAAACAAGTAAATAAAAAAGAAAAAATGTGGTACACACTTAAAAAAAAAAAAGTTTGCTTCAAGCTTAATTTCCGTGGTAATTAAGTGGATGACATTACAAGACTCACTGCCAAGGAGGACATCAGCCTATTGCAAAGCCAATCCTAATCCCACTAACTATTGCTGGTATGTGTTTTCAGCTGTATAGATTGTAACGAAATGCTTTGCTCAAAAACACAATATCTTGCTCCATAAATATAAAATTCAGAAGTTCTTGATACTGTCAAAATGATTATGAGTCCATTCACAAATACTTATGTATTTATATAAATTTGGTTGAAAAAACAGGAGAAATTTAACTGAATATATACCATTTTAATGTCTACTTTTCCAAGCTTGCATAGGTCAGAATTCATTTTGGCAGATTTTCTTTAGCTTCATGCCCTTCTTCAAGTCACTAACTTGTTTGTTTCCAAACAAGCTAATATTTTTCTGTTACAAGACATACTTCTATGGCTGACTAGAAATAACATCATTTGTATGACAGAGGCACTTGTTTACAACTATCATGGGATGCCAAGACAATAACACATACACAACTGGGAACTTTTTGTTTCCATCTACCAAAAGCACCCGCAAGGTTTTGGTTGACCTGAGGCTGTAGCAGAAGACACTTGTCCAAGGTGCCATGTACCAGGACACAACCTAAAATCATATGGTTAAGAAGCAAACACCTCAACCACATAGTCATACCTGTATGTACACACACACACTATATATATATCCTAGCCATGCAAGCGTGGAAGATGGATGTTAAACAATAATGATGATTTTAAAACAATGACTGGAAAATTTGGTAGTTTTTCATTACAGCATGGGAAATACAATATGAATAATAATAATCTTTTCTGCTATAGGCACAAGGCTTGGAATTTTGTGGGAGAGGACCAGCCATTATACCAAATCCGGTGCATAATTGGTACTTAATTTATTGACCCGAAAGGATGAAAAGCAAAGTCAACCCCAGCAGCATTTGATAATGATAATTTTACAACAGTTATTGAGAGAGAGAGAGAGAGAGAGAGAGAGAGAAAGAGAGAGAGAGAGAGAGAGAGAGAGAGAGATAGAGAGAGAGAGATAGAGAGAAAGAGATAGAGAGAGAGAGAGAGAGAGAGAGAGAGAGAGAAAGAGAGAGAGAAAGAGAGAGACAGGATCTATTGTAACTCTTCAGACAAAAATTATATTTGAATTTCACAGGAGACTTAGGGATTGATCAAAAACAAGATGAGTGGATAATATCCAATCCAACCAAAAAGTGTAATGATAGTTACTTCTGATAAGGACCTTATGAAGAAAGTGCCTGAGGACTATACCCCAACAACCCTCCCAAGAATAGTGGACAAAGAAAATGCATGGATGGACAATGGGTAGAAATCATGTTACCGTTTTACAGAGTTTACTAACATGACAAGATATATTATAGTCACAAGGAATATTTTGTTAAAATATGTCAAAGACTGTAATTCCAAGAAAGTACAAGTAATAATCATTTCAAATTACAATGCCAATCTATTTGTATCATTTGACATGTAATATGGAGTTGGAATACTTGGGCTGCTAGTTTCTCACTTAGAATCATACTCTACTGAAACACTACTACACTACTTGGTCCTAGATAAGGAACTCAAATTTGAGAATGGATTTCAATGTTTCTGTGGAGAATTTGTGGGCAATAGATACCATATAACTTGGAGATGTTATCTGTAATACATCAGTATCCTAACTAGGAGATATTCAACTCTCATCAGTTTAACGCATAATAAAACTGGAGTTAACAACCATTGCTTAAAATTCATATGAGGCTTAATTTTTTTTTTCATGGCTTAGTCAGGAGTCCATGATCTCCGAAGAGCTGATGAGACTGGGCAGAATTAAAAAGAACTAGTTACAGATTGTTGCAGTAGGTAGCATTGCAAATCAAGTTATTTATCCTCAGGACCAGGTGGTGATGTTGAAATGGTGCATCAAATTAGGTCTAAGACTTAAGTATATATAAATAAAAGAACAATCCAAGCATGGAAAAGTAGTTAGATTACTTGCCAACTAGAGTTCAAACTCTAACATAGTAAACTACCATGACTTGTCTCTTTGTTAATTTAGGTGTAAATAGATTGTGACTATAATTCCTAATTTCTTGGTTCAATGGCTGGAGTTAGGAAGAGCATTGAACAGTGGAAAATTTGTTTCAATATTTACTTAATTTGGACCCCCCCCCCCAAAAAAAAAACAACTAACAAAGAAAACCTTTAAACCTTTCCATCACTGACAAATAAATTGTAAAATAAAATAGTGATCATTACTGTATTGACATTAACTTGTACTCATGCAGATGTCAAATTCAAAAACAGAATTACTCACCTGGTCATGTGAATCAACATTACTTGCAGGTTTCATACGCTTTGTAGCAGATGGAACAACCCCAAAATCTCTGGACTGACGAGGAAATTTGATAAGACTTTCCCGATCTAATGGTAAGGAAGATTTCGATGGATTGCTAGCAACTTCGTATTTGTCTCTACGAGTCATTGACGAAGAGGAAAGTACAGAATTCTGGCTAAGCCGTAATGACCATGGAGATGAGGATGATGACTGTTGTGGTAGTGGTGGTGGGGATGAGGGTGAAGTAAGGTGTCGAGCAGTAGAAGTGAGGGAAGAGTATCCAGAAGTACTCAAATGTTCATAATCATAGTCTATGGATTTAGGAGTAGAGATTTTCTCTCGATAATGATCATTCTTCAATTGTATAACAGGACCTCTCAGGGGCTCATATGTTGCGATATTTGATCTTTCATCACTCTGAAACAATTGAAAAAAAGTCAAGTTAGAAACTAAAAACATAAAATGATACAAATATATATATTAAACTTCACACAAATTGAATTACAGCAGGCACCTAGCAGCATTTGACAAATCCATTAGATTTAAACATATGCGAGGAAACAGTTGTAGAGTGTTTAGAGTAAACTGTGTGGTATGGTCATGTGATGTGCATGGAAAATGTTAGCTATGTAGAGCAGTTCAAAGTGGATGGAAACATAGGAATAAGAAGTGATGACTGATCTCAAGAAGCTGAACCTCGCAAAGGGGGTGGCCAAAGACGCAACACGTGGAGAAATGGTGTGCTAAAGAAAATCTAAGTCCATGAAAACATAGAAAAACAAATGTAAAAGAAATGCTGGTGGTCAAAGAGGGTGGGATGATTAACATCTACAATTCATGCTAATATGTACATACTCGACCCTCATCTTAATTACTATACATCATTCTCTCATTATTCCTTCATCTCTCACCCTCCTTTTTTTCAGTTAGTACCTTCCTGCTCTGTCTCTTCTATTATATTCTGTTCCTCTGTCACTATCTCACTTGCTCATGTTTCTTTTCAATCTAACCAACAACCTCCATGTAATGTCTGTCTCTATCCCTTTCCATTACCCTCTTCTCTATCATTCTGGTTCTCTTTTTAGACTCCCTCTTTCTACCACCACACTGCCTATGTCATGGGAGATAGCAATGCATGCACACCTGCCAATTCATCCCTTGTTACCTGGCTAATTTATCAGCACATCTCACCTCAACAACCTATCCCGACTACATTGTTCCAAAAGACATTGGTCTCTTAGCCTGAAAGCTGATCTAAATCTTCCCAACTCTCTTTGCATGAAGACCTTACCTGATGCCATGGAGACAATCATCAGCTTGGCACTGGCAACCTACTGCCCTTTTGCTATTAAAAATACGAAATGGACTGATGCAGAGGATGCAGCAACGGGGACAATAACCTGTTCATTTGCTGTTACACTTCAAGAAGGGCCCTTGCCTGATCAACTGGGTACAATCAACACAATCATATTTTACATCAACTTTTCCATGCCAGTAGGGGTTGGATAGATTTTCTGAAGCTGTGCTTTATGTCCAGATACCCTTCCTATTGCCAAGCTTTTACTTCATATAATATGCAGAGATTTAGTGTATCCTTCTCTAAAGCTGACGTACATTTAGTTAGATACTTTATTTAAGACATAATTCTGACTAATAACTTGAATTTTCACCAAAAATACTATTAAAGGAATGATACAACATGCATGTGCGCACGCGCACACACACACACACACACAAAAGGCATTTCAGAGCATATAAATTGTCATGCACACATGTGCAGTGAGGGGACTTAGAGAATACCACATACACACATTCTTTTTCTGGAAGTGTGTGTATATGTAAGTTGTTAATATCTATCAAGGAAAAAAGTATTCTCAATTATCAATTGCTATTCATTATTTTGTCTTTTACTAAGCTGAAACATATAGAGGTGCAAGTATGGCAATGTTGCTACAGAGTCCAATTGGTTTCCATCCCACTGCATTGCACCTTGGGCAAATGTTTTCACCAAAGCTTTGGCATGACCAATGCATTATGGGTGAAATTGGAAGAGAGGAACAATATGGAACTCTGCCATACATATATTTTATTCATTTAATCTGTTTTTTTAATGCTAGAATGGCTCAGATTGGGATTAATTCTGAGGCAGGATTTCATAGCCAAATACTCTTCATATTGTCAATCTTCACCTGTTTTCAGCAAGGGGTTTTTAATATTCCACAGGTCTTCAAAACAAAGAGTGACCAATCACAGTGCCAACACAGAAAGTAAACATCATCATTCTTCTCAACCCCAACAAGTGAAATAGTAATGCTCACACACAGGTATGTATGTATGTGGTTGCACTGACAAAGTTTTGGTGACAGTCATGTTATGCATACAACTCCTGTAAACAATGTCCTGTAGCTTGACAATTTCAGTTTCAACATGTGAAAACCAGTGGAATAGAAATACTTTACTTGAATAGAAATAGTTAGGAGTTGAATGAGACTTCTGGAAATAATATTCTACGATTAATATGCCAGAAAGGGTATCTGCCACAAGAAGTTTCACCAAAGTAATGCCAGCACAAAAAGAAAAGCTGATGTGAAAAACACTCAGAAAATTGATATTTTAAATTTTCTTTTTGTCATAAATGAAAAAGAAAAAAAAAAAGGTAGTAACACAGAAGGCAGCAATGGTAACAGAGGCAAAGGTACCAGATGATATCTGTTATTTATTGTCATACAACACACACATGCAGCTGAATATTTTACACTATAGTTTTGAACATTTACCTTATTTTGAACATTTAGTCTATTTGGAATATTTTTATTCATTTGGAGCCTTTTGTTGGTGTCCATTTGTGAATGAAGATATACTGTGCCCATATCAAATTGGGATGCCATTGGACCACTGCCTGCTGAAAGGAGACCAGTGTCTGATGGTGCTAAATCATTGGTCAACTGAAAAATAAAGACATTATTTACACCCATTGTAATGGATGAGAGGAGCAGCAAGAACATGAGCAATTCATTACATGTGTATGTTGTTAAACAACTCCTGATATTTCAACATTAGTAGGCTCATGGAGTAGATGCAGCTGTTGGAAAACTCAATCAGCAGTCTAGCCATGGCCATTTTGTCTTTACTGGAAGGAAGTACAAACTGACCTTAGAATTAGCATTTAAAGCATGTGATTTCCTACATTTAAAAACTGAAGAGAGTTTGTTGAAGGAAATTTGACTGCAACGATAAGCAGATAGTACAGCCAGCCATCACTTGCAAGAAAACATGGTTTGGTAACATGTATCATACTTCTGCTCATTGTTTTAGGTACCTATGTAGTCATGAACAGATACAGACATCTTCTTGACTCTCTTACACCTGACCCAGTAGAACAGCTGCAGGGAGAGAGATGAGTAGATTGGAACAAATGCACCACCTGATACAGAAACTGAACCCATGAACTTATGATCATGAGCCAAAGACTAACCCACTAGGCCATGCAGCTTCATTAAACAAGTAAAATGACTGTAAGGTTCCTTGCTTAACTTGTATTATTATTTCTACAACTGGATTTTGCTCTGATAAAAGAGGACTTCAATGCTTTGTCAAAATAAAAAGCAATATAAAAAATTCCATGAGAAGTCAACCTGACAGAGTGTCTCAGTAATCAAGATGTGCTCTGAGACTAAAGACATGCTCTCAGTTGCCAAAAATTAATAACTCAAATAATGGTGAGAGATCTTACTTCTCTATTCCAGGTTGTATTTCAGTCTACAGACATGTAATGGGGATGTTATATGTTAAGTATTCAATCATAGATGCAGACATGAGTGTGTGGTTAAGAAGTTCAATTTGCAATCATGTGGTCCTAGGCTCAGCCCTAATACATAGTACCTGGGTAAATTATTATTCCAGGCCAACCACTACAAGGAAATCCAACATGTATAAGCAGGTGAGAAAGTTGTCATTTCTGCTTCTTACTTGAAATCACCTGAGGAAAAAAAAATTGTGTTTGTATTTCTGGTAGACATTAACATCTCTTAACTCTACACTCTCAAAATAGTAGCACAAAAACTCCCTTACTTGCAGAAACAGGAAAATGTTGTGATAGGAAGAGCATGCAACAGTAAAAACACTGCCTCAAACAAATACTAGTCCAACATATGCCAGCATAGGAAAACAAATATAAAATGAACAAATTTAATTCTGACCAAATAGCAGTGTATCCTTCTAACCAAGAAGACCCTTTAAATACAGGGAATAAGGTCTGAATTTGGGCATGTAATAGTTCACACCTGTTAAACTCTCAGATTTATGGAGTATACATTTGCTTATGTACATAACAATGCAACATAAATGGCAGTCATTTCAAAAATTTTATACTTTTTGTCAATTTGAAATTCTATTATTTTTTCATGAACTTTCATCATAAATTTTCAGCATTTATCATTTTGAGAATTCTTTCAAGGGCTTCCATAAGAATCATCACTTTAACATCCACTTTTCTATACATGCATGAGTAGGATGGAGTTTATTGAGGCATATATTTTCTATGGCCTGATGTCTTGCCTGTCACCAACCCATACTTGTTTCCAAGCAAGGTAATATTTCCCCATGACCAGACTTGTCTTTGCAGAATAATAGAAATGAATGACATTCATTTACAATTATATGATGTTAAGACAAAGACACACACACACACACACACACAATGGGCCAATCAAATCCACTAACAAGACTTTGGTTAGCCCAGGACTATAATAGAAATCCATGGTGCCACACAGCGAGACTGAACCTGAAACTGTGCGGTTGGGAAGCCAAATTCTTAAGCACTCACACATGAAGAGAAATTAAATAATCAAACAGTATAATAATATAATGTAATATCATACACCAATTATCATGTATCTTTCTGACCAATCCTAAATACAGGTTATGCCAGGTATTTAAAAAAAATTTTTAGTCATAAATGAAAGACAACCAAGTGCAAATGTTTTAGGGCATGCTCCAAATTTTAACTTTCTCACACTGGCAGTACATCTTTTAACTTTCTGATACATAGCGTATTCCAATTAGTTAGGAAATGAAAAGGTGTACTGTGCTTATGTTCTTAGCAGTCAACCACAGCAACTTCAAGATTGATGTAAACAGGTCCTTTGTGTTTAGGATCAGGAAATTGCTGGAGAGATACGTCATCTGTGGCCAAGAGAAAAAAACGCTAACAACTAGACATTGTCAGGGCAACCAAGTTTGTCCAGCAGGTTCAGAACATCAATGACAAACTCCAGCAAGATGATGAAGACTATTGAGGAGAAGCTCGAGGTGGTAGAGCCCACTATCAGAAGCATGTTGCAAAAGAGCATCAGGTAAAATTCTACAAAAGAAAAGAAGGAAGGGGCAGTTCATATCTTGCTAGACCCAGACAAATGTGTTCATGCGACCTTTTTCCTAGCTCTCTGTTGTAGAGGAGGTAGATGGCATGGAGAAAAACTATCTTGGCATGTAGTCACTTCTACTGATACATTGAGGCTGTCAATGGAGCTGTGTGCACTTTTGTTGATTGACCTATTTCTTTGATGTATCTAGCAGGAAGTGCAATGATTCTCAGGATTTTTTTTTTTTACCCTCAGTTTGATGAGTTTTTTCCTGGTGCATTGACTTGTTCTTGCATGCCTGACACACCCTCAGTAGCTGTATTTTCCTACATCATATAATAGCACCTCTTCAGGCATGACATGTAATATCCCCAGGCCACATAACAGGCTGACTTAGCAACGAATAGCCACCACAATAGTATAAAGCTTCCATCCCATTCATAATTGTTTCTGTTTTAAAAATAGACCTAGAATATTTATATTACATGATGAATTTTGCACCCTTTTTTTTTTCTTTTTACTTCTGCTTTGAGTGCATGGTAAACTTTCTGTGTCTAAATTCAAACCTCACCATAATTCAAACATCCAAAATAAAACTGAATAACAATACAACTTAGAAACTAGAATAAACCAAAGCAGCACCAAGACACTGTAATGTGTAGTAATACACTCTCACAAAAATGACATCTAATCACACAAATGACAGCTGCTGTAGATTGCGTATAATTTTGAAATTATATGGTTTCAGATTCAATTTCCTTGAGTAGTACTACAAATAAGTATTTTCTACCTTAGTCTCAGGTCAACCCAAACCCTTTTTTGTAAAATTTGGTAGACAAAATCTGTGGAAGCTATCAGAGGAACTGTTCCTGTTCTTGGGCAGGATTAACTCTTGGGAATTAACTTGTCATCAAGTTTAACATCACCATCTGACCTATAAGTCTGAACATAACTTCTATACCCGAACATGATCATGGGCACTGGCCTTCTTTCTCAAACTAAGCATTTAAAAAAAAATAAAAGGTTAATAAAATAAGTGGATACAATAATCCACTTTAGTAAAGGTGGAATCAACTAAAAGTTAAAAGTAGTAGGTGGAGAAACTTAGGAATTGAAAATTCCTTTTAAACTCTAATGTAAACGGCACCAGGACATAAAATATATTTAGCACAGAAGATGGTCAAGTAAATGAAATTTATGCAGGAGTTAACGATGATACTGAAAGATGTCAACTATTTCAAAATGAATAGATTGTGATTATTTAGATGATGGAAAATAACAATGAAATAATATTTACATTGGATTCTACTGAGAAAAGAAACAATTTCAAAAGAAATAGTAAAATGATAAGTCTTGGCCATAACCATATCAGTAAAGAGGATGAATCTGAGAAATGTGTAAGGATTCTTCCCATAAGAAAGATGTTAAATGCAGATATTACTATATAGATAGTATAATGCTTGTCATACACTCATTCATGTAATTACACATGGATATATCATTGTTAATTTCTGAATATCAGTACTATTCTAATTACAATAAAAGAGTTTTCATGTTTAATCCCACTGCACAACAATTTGGGCAAACTTTCATTTTTGAGTTTTCACCCCCCCACCCCCCCACCCCCACCCCGAAAAAAAAAAGCGTTTGTTATTTACATGAACTGAACCATTATTACTGAAGTATAATATACAGTTTGTTTATAATATTTTACAAAAAAAAAAATTTCATTGAGGATTTTTCCTTTCAAAATTGTTTATATGCCTGTTCCATTTCACAAGATTCCATTCATAAAAAGTTTTGCCAACTTCCAAATACTATTTTTTGATTAGGTAAAAAGGATCAAACTCTAAACCTCTAACATTTTCATAAAATTTTTCTGGAACAAGTCAATAACAAAATCAGATTCAGTGTGAAAAATTACATCAATATACCAAATTTGAAAATTCATGCTTAACTTGTCTTCTCCTTCCAGATATGTTGGATCATCTGCTGTCCAGTCATTCTGGATGCCCTCCCTATGATCAATTGCAAGAGTGTAGTGGGTACATTTTCTTGTGACACTAGCACTAGAGAGGTTATCACACCCTCAACAAGATAAGATTTAAGGGTTCTCTCAAATCTACACTTTCTCCAAGTTCTCTGACTACTTGTGCTCCATTATTGGCTTGATTTCTACAGCAAGATACCCTTCCTAAGATTAAGCACTTTACAGAGTTTATGAGGTGCTTTTTCCATGACACCAGGACTAAAAAAGTATCATGATCTTGATGAATCCAAAAAGTCCTTCCTCTATACTTCACAGAGAGCAGTTAGTGTGTTCTGAAAGCGACCAACACTAGAGAGATAACCATGTTCTAGACAAGTCTAAAGGAATCGCATGACCACAAGTGACTGCTTGCTCACTAACTGTTTTACAAAGTGGTGAGGCACAACTGATAAAAGAGTTGAGTAATACAAGTATTTAGTATTTTGAGATTATATATATATATAAAGACATGGGACTTCACAACCCTATGTGTCAACTTAATTTGTTACAGAAAGACTTAGGCATGAGTAATAGAAGCATGAATGAATAGTGATAAGTAATAAGAAGAAAGTATGATAGAGAATGAAAGATAAGCATGCTTAAAATTCAGAAATATGTATGTATAGTAAAGACATTATGGCCAAGAAGATAGGGGGCTGAGAGAAAGCAACATGACTAAGGAGCAATGATACAGACCCAGGATATGTAAAAGGAAAAGGAGCAAGAGTATGAGGGTAGGCAGTAAATTGGAGTGATAGAACAATAGGAGTGGGTAATGGTAGAATGTACAGGGCATAGTTAGTCCAGTGTAGACTCAGATGAACTGGGGTTCTAAGTATTCTGTAATCTAGATATATAATTAAAGCAACATGGTCAAGAGAAAAGCACAGTGGTAATAGAGAATATGACTCAGGAGATAGAGCAATGACATGAGATTCAGGATATGTTGGAGAATAATGGTGAAAAAACAGGTCACCTTTGTAAAAAATTGTGTTTAATGTTCATTATTATTAAATTTTTGTTCAGAAAGTGTTTCCATTACAAATTACTAATGCTTAAATATAGCATGATGGAGGGTGAAGACAGAGTTACTGAAGATAAGCGATCCAGAAGGGCAAGAGTAGATAGCAGGCAATATATAAAAACACGCACATATACATACATACACACACAATACAGTGATTCAACTATTGTGAGTAGATTTGAAAGATGGAAACTTGAAAAGGTAGTCTATTGTGTGTGTGTGTGTGTGTGTGTGTGTGTATCTGTATTTGTATACATCTGTCACTTGTTTGAAAGTCAATAACATTTGTGGTGTTCTGTTGCCATTTCTCATGATAATAAACCACCTGTTTACTTCCTACCCTCAAAGCCGTGTGGAATATAAAATCCCTTACTTGAAAAACAGGTAGGGATTAACATCAGAAAGAGCTATAAAACAATGCTTCAATAACATTCAACTAAACCAGTGGTTTCCAACCTTTTACTTGTGCATAGCCCTACTTGGAATCTTTACACCACCACCACCCCACATTAGTGAAGAAAATACTTCAATTAATAAATGGTTAATAGAAGAAACAAGCCACTTTTGAAAGAATCAAAAAACTTCAATAAAAATAAAATTTATAAAAATTATAAATAATCATGAAATTTTAAATTAGTTTTATTAGGTTGGTGCATAATTATTGCAACTTTTTTTCAATAAATTTTACTCAACAAAAACAATAACAACATTTAGCAAAAAACATCTTTAAATGATTATTCCAGAGCATATTCACCATCTGCTTCAATTACTGCTTTCCATTTGCTTGGCAGCCGGTTGGAATAATCATTTAAAGATGCTTTTGTTAAATGTTATTGTTGAATAAAATTAATTGAAAAAAGCCGCAATAATTATGCACCAACCTAATATCATGAAATTTATTTCTATGAACAACAACTGAACAAAAATTTATAATAAACCTTAAAAAATATTTTTCAAAGGTGATCTGTTTTTTTACAGCTAATGTAATAAAATCCAAAAAAAATATCAGTGTCAATTAATTGCACATTTATTCCCTATTCCTCTATTTAACAAAAGCTAAAATATTTTGTGGGATTAATAAAACAACCATTTAATCATACATTATTTTCCTGGTATACCATACATAACAAAAAACTTACACTAATATCCAGAAAATAATTTCTAAAAATATTACTTTTTGACCATAAAATAACATCCTTTAGCCAAAAAATCAGAGGAATGTGCCATATTTCTTTTTACTGTATTTATTCAATAAAATCTTTGTGATTGATGCAGTTTCACAAGTTTTTCAATATCAGGGTCCATGGTTGTTAGAGATGAACAAAAATCACCTCTACATACAATTTCTAAGAGATGTGAACTTTTGATAGCAGGAATGATACTTAGTTAAACTGGACACAACTAGGTAAAAAGTAGGAAAGGTAATAGAACGAAATTTTACTTTCTGCTAAAGCAATGGGAATTTCATAGTAATTTCACTGTGTCAATAAGTTATCAAGTCCATGATTAAATTTAACTTGAATAGTTTGCTTACATTGCAATTCAATAACAAGGCTTTCTTGTTGCCCATATCAACAACAAATGCATTTGTCCCAAATCAATCTACCACCCAACTTGGAATGCTCATTTCAAAGAAAACTTGGAACCTAGACTCCTAATCATTGTGCAGTTTTTTTAAGTGTTCAATGTACACTCAAATATCAACCTCTTGCAGCTCCTCCTCAGTAGCAACAAGAGTTGGAAAATGCATTAACTCCATCATCATCATCATCATCATCGTTTAACGTCCGCTTTCCATGCTAGCATGGGTTGGACGATTTGACTGAGGACTGGTGAAACCGGATGGCAACACCAGGCTCGCGCCCAAGATTTGGTGACACAAGAAATTTTTCGAGCGAGACCATTGCCAGTGCTCCTGGACTGGCTCTTGTGCGGGGCCGTTGTAGGATTTTCGAGCGAGATCATTGCTGGTTCCCCTGGACTGGCTCATGTGCAAGTGGCACATGAAATCTTTTTTTTTTTTTTGTGCGGGTGGCACATGAAATGCACCATTTTGAGCGTGGCCGTTGCCAGTACCGCCTGACTGGCCTTCGTGCGGGTGACACGTAAAAGCACCCACTACACTCTCTGAGTGGTTGGCGTTAGGAAGGGCATCCAGATGTAGAAACTCTGCCAAATCAGATTGGAGCCTGGTGTAGCCATCTGGTTTCACCAGTCCTCAGTCAAATCGTCCAACCCATGCTAGCATGGAAAGCGGACGTTAAACGACGACGACGATGAGATTAGGTTTTCTAAGGAAAGTATTAGTAGCCCCTTTTCAATTTAAAATGTCTATTTTAAATTTGTAGCTGTTTGTTCTGCAAATTTAGCTTTTTGAATATATCTATTTTGAATATATATTCAATAGCTAAGATTTCTTCTCTAAGCTGCTTGGCATTCATGACTGTTACAACACTGTCCCAAAGTTCACTGAAGTTATGCAAGCAATTAGCCTTAGTGATTGTCACCAGTTGTACGAACTTCAAAGCAATAACATAATATTGAATTTATACAAGATTTTCAAGTTCAATTTAATACTTGATCAATGATAAATTATCATCATCATTTAACATCCATTTTCCATGCTGACATGGACTGGACAGCTTGACAGGAACTGGCAAGCCCAGGGGCCATACCAGTTCCCACAGTCAATTTTGACTTGGTTTCTATGGCTGGATGCCCTTCCTAACACCAGCCACTTTATAGAGTGTGCTGGGTACTTCTTATGTGGCACCATCACCAGTGCTTTTTACATGGCACCTTGGTTTTAGGATATTAATCCTTTTGTAGTAGTGGGTGGGTCTTCTCAAGCATAGTAATGCGCCACATATCTCAGTTTTCTGCTATCTCCTTCATAAGGCTCAGTGCTTTGAGATCAGCAATCAATATTTCCTCCCATGTCTTCCTGAGCCTCCCTCTTCCACAACTTCCCGGTACTTCTGTATGCAGCTGCCTACATCCATATGCATTACATGACCAAACCAGCACAGACTTCTCTCTTGCACACTGCATGTAATTCTTCTTATACTTAACTTTTTTTCTCAATACTACTGCTCTGTAGCACATGTACACTGATATTGCACATCCAGCAGAGTATACCAGTTTCATTCTTCACTAGTCTTCGCATGACTTCTGCATTCAGGGCCCACGTTTTACAACCATACAGCATAGCAGTTCATACACATGCATCATACAATCTTCCTTTCATTCAGAAAGAGATCTTTGGTTACCAACAGAGGTAAAAGCTCTCTGAACTTTCCCCATCTTATCCTTATTTGTTATAACAGAAGATATAAAAAATGAATTGTGTGTGTAAATTTGAAAGAACAAGAGACAGTAATAGAAAATTTTAGGAACAGCGTGGTAGTTATGTGGCCCCCTTCACTAAACCTATGACCCCTCCATTCCCTAATTGTTCTGTAGCTCCATTGAACTCTGCCGTGGCCCATTTGAGGTTATATGGCACGAGTTGGGAAACACTGGTCTAATTTATGCCAGCATGGAAAAACAAACATAAAATTAATAAACAAACACACATACACATGCCAAAAAGGAAGGAACAAATGAAGACAGTGTAGGATCAAGGGGTCTTATTTTCATTGGAGAAAACCTCACAAGTGCTCTACACAGGTAAAATAGTATAAAAGTCAAGTACCTTCTTTCAACTAACTCAAAATTAATTATATAAACATAGTAACAATTCAAATAATAGTAACACAAAATTACTATATCCTCACTTTATAAGTAAACAATATAATCACTAGATCTGCATGGGTGGTTGAACCTTGTGGATAATGCAACAACAAAGTGATGAAAATGTGAACAAGTGCCTAAGCTGCTTGCCCTTTCTGTCCCATCAAAAATAGGTGCAGGTGTGGCTGTGTGATTAAGAAGCTTGCTTTCCAACCATGAAGTCTCAGTTTCAGTTCCACTGTGCAGCATCT
Source organism: Octopus bimaculoides (assembly GCF_046866305.1). NCBI lineage: Eukaryota > Metazoa > Mollusca > Cephalopoda > Octopoda > Octopodidae > Octopus > Octopus bimaculoides. Next base: position 9,502,175 of record NC_142932.1, on the reverse strand, counting down.
TGAGCAAATGTTGCTCAAGGCTGACCAAAGCCTTGTGTGAGTGGATTTGGAAGACAGAAACTGAAGGAAGCTTGTCATGTATGTGTGTGTGTGTACCCTTGTTTCGACATCCTGATTGTAAACGAGCATCACTGTCATATAAGTGGTGTTCATTTCCAGCCCTCTGTAAAAAATATGTGTCTGTGCAAAAAAAATTAATTGCTCGAAAACAAGTCAGGATTGGCAACAGGAAAGGCATCCAGCCATAGAAAATCTGCCTCAATAAATTCTCTCTGATCCATGCAAGCATGGAAATGTGGATATTAAATAATGACATACATACACATCCACACAAATATAAATATTCATGCGCACACATGGCTTCTTTACAACTCCCTGCCAACTACTTGTCAAAACTATCCTAATTAAACTGTAGTTTGTGTGTGTGTGTGTGTGTGTGTGTGTGTGTGTTTGACAGGCAGGAGAATATGTGTCATATATTTGATGTTATCTTTATTGTACCCCTACCATTGCTAGTCAATTTCAATGTTTCTCAATTGGTTTTAACTTCTTATCATAACTCTCTCTGTATCCCGCTTTTACTTGTTTTTCTCTCTCTCTATACAAAATAAAGTGTGACCGGAACAATCAACCAACATTTATAATGGCTATTATAATATGAGATGCATATTTCCTTTAATATAAGCTAGTGTAATTTAAGAGAGATTTGGTTGCTATATCTAACTGGTCAAACGATCATGAGAAAGCTCTGTTATTGGCTCCAAGGAGCTGTAATTTTGAGAAGGGTTAATCAGATACAGGGGAGGTGAGAGTGCTTAGTATGGATTAATGAAAGAAGAGAGGCAGCTGCATCAGTTAGTTCAAAACAGCAAGGACTGTCATAGTAATAGAAGAAAGGGAGAGGATGCGCACAACGTATTGTTGTGTAGATAGTTGTAGTGTAATGGTGGTATTAATAGTCAAGACTGATCTCAATACCATAGTTGATTTATCTACTAGCTAATAAGAGGAGGATGGAGAGAATCAATAATGGGTGACATGTAGGCTTCATCTAAGAACAAATATAAGTAAAACAAGTGCTGACAATACCGAGGCTGTGGAGTCGAAGTTGTAAGTAATTATTGGGGAGCTGGAGTTGGTAAAAATGTACCAACTCCAACTAAATGTAAAGTGCAATACATTAAAATTCATAATTCCACAAACAATGGTTTCAAATTTTGGCATAATGCCAGAAATTTCAGGGAAGGAGCTAAATCAATTAGACTGACCCCAGTGCTCAACTGGTACTTTTTTATTGATCCCAAAAGGATGAAAGGCAAAGTCAACTCCAGTGGAATTTGAACTCAAAACAAAGATGGACATGCTAACATTTCTGTCAGCTCAACAATCAAATCAGATTTAAGAGCTTCTATAAAATAGGTTCTGATAGAAGCAATACAGTTTCTAAAAGCAAGATGTCAACAAACGTTGAATTTGCATTTTTGATATAACCGTAATTCTACAAACAAAATGTTTCTTTAATATATTTTGAAGGGATAAATTTTACAATATGATTTATTTCAATTAATGTAATTCTTCACATCCCATTCAAACAATATTTTAATCTAGGAAAGGAATGACTATGTATTTACTTCAGCTTATGTCTGTTAAAAGGGTGATTTCTCAAGTTGCCTTAGGTGTTAAGTCAATTAGTTTTAGCTTTGATGTACTTGAAACTGGTAAGCAAAAGATGCTCTGGACTTTCTTTCATAGTATTTATTGTTTGTTTCTTTTATATCCCTTTACAACACTTTGGTAAAAATATCGTTTGTTTTTTTTTTTTTTCCAAAATAATGTTGTAAGCTTTGTCTTATGCTTAAACGTTTGTAACTTCTTAAATAATATTTTTAAAAAGCCACAATGGCAGAGCTAATGCCTTTATATGCAAACTAATAGGTGAGGGTGTTAAAAAGTAGCCTGATGACTACTTTTTTAAGCCATATATATTGTGTGCTTTGAATTTAAACGCTAATATATGATTAGTCTACAAATGGAGTTGTAACTGGTAGTACCATAAATTGATGAGTTGGAGTTAAAGGTTTTGTCGACTTCACAGCCCTGGATTATACTATGTAATAAGAAGCACAAAATTAATTAAAACAAAAACTTACAGTTCGCTTTAGACTAACTTCACTTGATGGGTGAATTCTAGATTGATGTCTGTTGTTTACCTGGAAATTAAAAAAAACTATTAAACTACACTACAAATCGTAATAAGAACACAAATATGTACAAAATTCCTTCCCTGTTCACATTACCCCTAACAAATATCTACCCACACAAGTTCAAATTAGACATATACAACATATTCCATTTTCATACTATCCCCTAGTCTATCAATGTACAGTCCTCTTTTCTAACACTACCACTAATAACGAAGTTGAGTTGGTTGCTTAACCCAGATTTTTGAAACTGTTTCATATCTCCCAACAAAGTGGCTGCTTGAGGACTGATTTATTACTGGTTACTTGCTGCCATATTGAGAGTGACTCCCTCACCTCACAAAAAAATGAATACCTTGAGTCCTATTACATGAGAGATGATGTTATTTCAATTAAATATTGTGCTTGTTTTTATAATGGCTTGGTTAATTGGACTGAACCTAGAATCATGTAGCTGGAAAACAAACAAACTTTACATTTAGACATGCCTGCACTCATGCTTTATCAAATGCATGCAATTAACTTAATAACTTAATGAACTGAGAAGAAAAAATTACCAGAAAAGTGAACAGAGATATTTACCGTACGAATGATATTGGCCCCAGCTGTAGTCATTTTCCCTGGTACAGAGTCCTTAAATGACTGTGGTTTCCCTAAACCCATTATTGTTACCTTTGGGTTGTTTTGACTATTTAGATTCAATTTATGATTCATGATAATTTTCTTCCTAGCATCTTGAACATATTTCTTTGCTTGAGAGTTTTGGATTTTATGTCTTGCATCAACAACATTACTTCCAATTTTTTCCCTAGCATCTTTGAAGGATTTTGCAGACAATTTCAAGCGGGCATCAAACTGAAGTAATGCTGGCTTTCGTTGAGGAGCTTTAACATGTTGATTGTAAACTTGCTGCTTGTGACTTGAAGGATTCTGATTGCCACTACTAAGCCGTTGTTTTGCTGGTGGCCTTTGATTAGAATGGTAAAGGGATTTCTTTGTCATAGGTTTTAAGTTACGAGAAAGTGAATTGGTTTTCAACAATGGCTGCAAGCGTTTGTTTTTCCAAGATTTTCCTTGTCTGAAATTAAACCAAATTGAAGAAAATAAATAAATAATGAGATATCTTCTGAAAATGAATATATTATTTTAATAAGTGACAACTAGCAAGGTTACAAATTGATTTTGGAGATGAAACAATCAGTTACATCAACTCTCATAGTTAAACCAAGAAGGATCAAAGCTAAAAATCAATCTTAGATGTTGATTTAAACTTAGACAGTAAAGGAATGTAACCACATATCAGAAGACATTTTTTCCAACACACTACTGATTCTACTAGGTTGAATTTTCCATGGTCACACTAACCACAATCTACTGGCAAATGTGTATTCATGAAACTATTTTCTTTGGTTAAATTAACCTTTCTTTGGTTTCTTGAAGTATCAAGCTCAAAGTAATTAATTACTGACTGAGAAATGAATTACTACCAAACTTTGTCCAGTGATCTAAATAATCTGTTATTGAATATGATTTGAGGAAGATTTGGTTGCTGTTTCTAGCAAATTATGTAAAGGTCCTCCTATTGGTTTGTTTGCACAAATTTGTTGCTGAGTGGATTTTTGTGGTCTCTATGACAAACAACTTAACCATAAGAACATCAAGCCTGTTGACTTGAGCCTATTCATTGAGAAAATATTTGTACTGTGTAATGGTTTGAAAATCAATAAAATTTATATTGTATATCATTATGCAATATATAAATGCAACAAGAGCCATATGGTTCATGTGGCTCCAGATCTGACCCTTCACCTCCATGTAGCACCATGGGCAGGTGCCTTCTACTGTAGGTTGACCTACAAGTTGTAAATGAAATTTAGTAGATGGAAACTGTATGGAAGCATGCAAACAAATATGTGATCATCTAAACCTCTTGAATATGGTACTCAGTCTAATGGCTGAAATCAGTAGAAGAGTAAGATATTTTGTGAGTAGGGTGATACACTGCACAACAATTTTGTCAAGTGTTTTGATGGGAGATCCAAGAGTATGCTGAACTGAAATACGGAATAAAATTTTTCCAATAAAGCTTAGTTTTCTTGTGATGCAATGTTCATTTTATTCACATTTTGTTTAATCAGCACAGAAAATATATTAATATATGTTGTAGTTATTTATTATGACAAATTAGTACAATTTATTCCTTAGAAAGAAAGTTTTTATAATGCTGGCAGGATAAATTTGGTCATGCCAACAGACTGTTCAAGTTGAAATATGTTCAGACTTGTTCAGATGAGCCTAGAATTTGTCTGTAGATCAACTGCAAGACATTCTGCTTGTAAATGCCAATGTTAACAGGTAGTGTGTGCTGAGTTAAGCCAGTGGTGTGTTCTTGTAGATGCTTTGTCAAACTGCTGAACTGTTGGAGGGTAAAGTTCAGCGAGCTCTTATCTTTGCTGGTGACAAAGGGCCTCTCACTCAGAGTAAAAGGTAGGCTATGACGCATGTGTACAAACAGCCATGCTACATGGCAGTGAAACATGGGTCATGACTGCTGAGGACATGCTTAAGCTTGCAAGGAATGAAGCCAATATGCTCCGCTGGATGTGTAATGTCAGCATGCATACACAACAGAGTGTAAGCACTCTGAGAGAAAAGTTTTTAAGAAGCATCAGATGTGGTGTGCAAGAGAGATGACTGTGCTCGTATGGGCATGTGTTGCAAATGAATGAGGACAACTGTGTGAAAAAGTGTCACACCCTAGCAGTTGAGGGAACCTGTGGAAGAGGTAGACCCAGGAAGACCTGCGATGAGGTGGTGAAGCATGACCTTCAAACATTGGGCCTTACCCAGGCAATGACTAGTGACAGAGACCTTTGGAGATATGCTGTGCTTGAGAAGACCAGACAAGTCAAGTGAGACCATAACCCGTGGCCTATGCCAGTGGGTGTAACCAGCCCACTTATGAGTACCCCTCATTCATTGGACAATAAACTTTGCTTGCGAAGACCTGTTGCAGCAAGTGAAATCAAAATCACTGACATGGCTGATGACAGTACCGCTTGATTGGCACTCGTGCCAGTAGAAGGTTAAAAGCACCATCCGAGTGTGACTGTTGCCAGGGCCACTGATTGGCTCCCATGCTGGTGGCACATGTGCTGCATTGTCAAGTAAATGAGAGGCATCTTTGCCTCCACTGATTCAGTTGCAAAGTGTTCAGTAAAGTTATTTGGTCGCAGACCTCCTTTGAGTCTTTTTATTATTACTGGGTCACACATAGTCCCCAGATGGTAACATTGATTTTAAGGCCTTCCCAGATGAGTGACTGGTTATTCAAAGACATTTATAGATTGTAAATTTATTCTATCCAGTTACCTATTGGTATAGTGATCATTTGAAAACTCCAGAAGTGACACTTTCATTCTTCCTGAGCCCTCACATCAGACAGTTGTTAATGTTTATTTGAGTTGGCTCATGTCCTTCCAATTGCTACAGATCTGTAATGCATCTTACGGCTGTGCTTGTCAGCTGTATGGTGAGGAATCCTACATTGGGAGTGGTAACGACTATGGTAGGGTAGCTGACTGCTTATTGTGATCATTCGTCTTTTGGTTTCCTGTAGCTTTGCTCTCTTTTACAAACCCAGTGAACACACATATATTTCCAATTTCAAAGAAATACAAACAATAGCTATAAGACCCAAGTTAAAAAGATTCTCAACAATTCAACTTTTCTGGTTGACATTAAGACAGCCACCCTCAATAGGGGCCTTAACTCCCACATTTTAGAGCTCCATCACCTCCATTTTTCAGGAGCAAAATCCTTTTAATAGGTTCCATAAGACTGGAATTTTGGAATCTGCGCATAAAGATCAGTAGTATGGAATACACGTGTCATGATTAGAATTTTTTTAGGGTGTGTAAAGAGGGAAAGAACCCTCATCTGCAATTTTGATGAAATTCAAATCATAGGTATCCCAGTTCATTAGAGAAAATATAACAGAAAAGTCTAATTCTTCAATTGCATGTAACACGGGCAATGCCAGGTATCTCTGCTAGTGCATATATACACACACACACACTATATATATATATATATATTATAGATATGTATGTATATATGTATGCCTGTCCTCAGTCAAATCGTCCAACCCATGCTAGCATGGAAAGCGGACGTTAAACGATGATGATGATGATGATGATGATGTATATATGTGAGATAATAGTTTCAGTATTAAAGTGAAATTATTGAAGCGAAAATATCTGACATTACAATAGAGAGATGTTATTGTTTCACTTTTGGCACGTAATACTGAAATAGTAGAGGAGATATGATATTGCTCTGGGCTCACACTAGGCAATAAGTTAAAAATTTTTTTGGTCTATGACACTACATGGACCCTAAGTAAGGCATGTGTAAAATTTGAATGTAGTTCTCAAGTTTTAGGGATTCACACAGACAGACAGACACATTCTCATCTTTAAATATATAGATTCTTAAGGGAAGAAAGATTTGAAGGAGACTTGAATGAAGTTGAGCTGCATAACAATTTTCAAAAGTATCTGTTTTTGGGAAATCAAAATACTAAGAACTATTTTGAAACAATAGGTAATCTTAAATCTTACCAAGTGATGGGTACAGTGTGTCATTAAAATTTTTGTTTGGAGTGACTTTCTCTCTTTTTTTTTTATTAGAAAAACTGGGTCTGGTGAGCATTTCCTCTAGGATATTTCTACCATAGAAAAAGCATTACCAAGGCAACTAGAGCTTAAGTATGCTTGCTGACCATTGCTAGACCCTGAAGCAAAATATAGTAGAAAATCAAACTAGGCGACTTTTTTTAACCAAGCATGTCTTTTCCATTGTATTTTAAGATGTGTAATTATAAGGGTCATTAAAAATTAAATTGCACACCACACAAAAACCTGATCTGATAGAGAAATGTTATTAATTTATTTGGATTCAGTAAATAACTAAAAAACAAAAAACTGAGAATCAGGTATTTTCATTCTTGGGACACAAAACTTGTTTTGTTGGTCACTCTATTCAGTTACAAAATAAAAACAGTAGAGCAATTAATTTCAATTCCATATGTCATACATAAATTCCATTTTCCTTAAAATTATATATTATACATGACAATATATCATAATTTCAAATTTCAAAAATTATCCTCACAAAATTCCTTCCATACAGTTAATTCAATAAAAACAGTAGTTTTGCTTATATTGCTACTGGCACTGGAGGAAATAAGAGAGAGAGTTTGCTTATATTACTTTGAATATGAATTCTGCAATTTGTAGAATTGACTTTTACCCATCAGAATTTGGCTTGAACAGTTGTACAATGATTATTGAAATTTGTGCAATTTTTTTTTCTTTTTGTTAGATTAATAATTTACCCTAATATACAAAATTTGGTACTCCTTTCTAATATTTCTCCATGGGGTTGGTGTATACAAGGTTCAAAATATTCTTGAGATAGGGGGTGGGCTGAGATTTCTTCAACAGCTAAATATTTTGACCACATTTATTTTCTGATTCTAAACGTCGATGTTTAAGACTATTAATGACACAATAGGCAGAGATGAGGGTAAAGGTAAATTTTCTTGTAGTCAAGTATGTTGCTATCTACGAACTTACCAAGAATAATCATTTCTTCTATGGATTTCAAACACTAACATAAAACCATTAATTTCGACCTCAAAACTTGAAGGGGGGGGGGGGTTATCGACCACAATGTTTAAAAATATAACAAAACACTACAGACATTTTTGTCTGGCACGCTTTCTATTCTGTTATCATCCATCATTCACAATAGAAGATTCCAAATGTGTGTACAGGTCATACATCTGTGGAGAAGAGTGTAACTGATTGTTATACCGACCTCAGTACCTTCACTAACTTATTTCACAGACAATGAAAGAATAAACCGTAAGGACAAACTCAACGAATTTTGAACTTGGAATAGAAGAAGTTGCGAGGCAACGCTCTACCAATTCTGCTATCCATTCGTTCTCGATAATAACAATCTAAGGGGAATAACCAAAACTTAAACTGCGGAATCCTATTGTACACTTGAAATATATTTTTGCATGTTTGCTCACTTTATTGCAATATTTATTTATGCGTTTCAGCCAAGTGCTGCGGTCATGCTGGAGCACCACAAAAAAAAGCGAGAAGAAACAAAGAGAAACTGATAAATATATTATCAGTGTGACTTTGTTAAACCACGACAGCTTCGACGTTTACTTGAGAAGCACCTTTCTAAATATCGAGCTAATTTAAAATTAGTTGCGAACACATACATTTAAAAGAGAAACAATTGCCTTAATGAGTTAAGCGAACACAGATTGAAATGAATAGTGAATTTAAATGTAAATTTATTTTACACACCAAACCGAGTACAGTTGTTAAGATGTTACTTTATTATCCATTGCAGTATTCATATTTAAGCAGAAAAGATATTTCCTCCGAATTCTTCTTAGTCTAACTTCAAAGCGAAGCATCTTATCAGGAATGTTGATCAGATGAGCCCAAAAGAACAAGTCTGTAGTGATGCGATAAGGATTACACTCCTAGTTCATTCATTTATAGATGAATGTATTGTTGTTGGCACTCCGTCGCTTACGACGTCGAGGGTTCCAGTTGATCCGATCAACGGAACAGCCTGCTCGTGAAATTAACGTGCAAGTGGCTGAGCACTCCACAGACACGGGGATATTCAGCGTGACACAGTGTGACAAGGCTGACCCTTTGAATTACAGGCACAACAGAAACAGGAAGTAAGAGTGAGAGAAAGTTGTGGTGGAAGAGTACAGCAGGGTTCGCCACCATCCCCTGCCGGAGCCTTGTGGAGCTTTAGGTGTTTCCGCTCAATAAACACTCACAACGCCCGGTCTGGGAATCGAAACCGCGATCCTATGACCTATCCACTGGGCCATTGCGCCTCCACAGATGAATGCATATTCAAAGTTTAATGGAATTTAGGGGCATTTTTGCAATATAATTGTAGTTTATCAACTACAACGGGATGGAAAATTAATTCAAGCCTACACGAGATTTCAACACAATGGTAGCAGTACTCAGTAGTAGAACCAAACACAGCTGATGTCAAATAATCAAGCAAATACAAATTCAATAAAATAAAAAAAAGAAATGGAAGTAAAAGATAGGTGTATACTGAGAAAATCGATAATCAAAATACATAATGCTGAAAAACGGAAATATTTTTATGAAATTGTCAACTTCGGTTGCAACAAACAAATAAATTTTAAAATTACTGATTAAACTAAACATGAAAACAAATATGTGGAATCATATTATATAAATATTTATATAATAGTTGATCATTAATACAAATATATGGAAACTTAACGCTACTATTCATTATTATTATAGAATAAAAACTAAGTGAACCCGTCTAGATACTCTAAAAAACAAAAGGTTAACTTCTTCCTTTGAGTTCCTGGCAGACCGAGAGCTTTCTTAAAACAAAATTAAATACAAGGCAAACTAAAATCGATATAACTCAATAAAAGCTGACGTTTTATCATTGTAAAAAAAATTGTCTATAGAAAACACCAACCAAGAAATAATATCGCTTATAATACACATATTTTTGGTTACGTCAAAAGGAAAGTGAAATGTCTAGTATACGAGAACAAATGTATTTTGAAAATACATAATAGTAAAAAGTATTATTGTACAGAATCCATTTCGAAAGAAATTTATTTGTCAATTCGAACTTTTATACTGTGATGTTATACAGAATGCATGATCAGCGAATCTTAATCCTGTCAAGCTGTACAGAATGAATAACTAGAGCACTATTTGAAGTCACAGAAGAGTTTAAAAAAAAAAAGAATATTTACATATTGTTAAAGTACACCTGGGGAATATTTCGAATTAATGAAAGATATGCTTCTGATGGGTGATTTAAAGCAATATATTTTGGCGACTTTAATGGACTGAAAGGATATTTTGAAGAGAGAATTCTTAAAAAGTAACTGGATTCAGTGTTATACATTTACTGATGTGTTTTTGGTAAAGAATACATGTGTCCGCGTAAACTAAACAGTTAGATTGTTTCAGGAGACCGAAGTATAAGGAAGAAAATAAAAGAAATAATGACAACATATATAGTAGAATCAAACGTTGCAGGAAAGAATAAACGAAAGTGCACAATAGACAAACTAAATGGAACAATAAACTACTTACACTTCACGCGAACGGAAATCATTCTTGATGTAGTCGTCAAGCGATAAGTCCGCCATATTTAACTGATTAATTGAAAACTAACTTCCGTCTTATACCCTCAACTTCCGCTATTACATTGACACCACTAATTCATTTATATTTTATGAAAAGTAATGTAAGATATCCCGTATATAATATAGTGGGCTGAAAATCGCCGTTCAGCAGAGATTATACAAGCAATTAGTAGACAATAACTCTCGAGAGAGGTTTCTGAAAATTAAAAATCACATATTTTATTAGCCTTTAGTATTACCTTGATCCCATGAAACTATCTTATGATAAATGGGATAGGGTCTCATTTTATAGGGTTGAAACACTTCTATCAGTTAATATTATCCAAACAATTAGTTGACAAAAATCCCTCGTATTTGAAAATTAAAGATCATGTATTTTATTACAGCCAATGAGGAGTGGCGGCCTTGGTGCAAATCTTGAAAAGACATTGCTTCTTGCCGGCAAGTCAAAGACTCAGAATCTAAAATCATATTTTCTAAAATGTTTTGAAGGCCTTATATTCGCTATCATTGACTGATTTAAAAGATTTTCCCAGAAAGCAAATAATAGCTGAAATAATGAAATATCTGTGATGTGTATGCATAAGTTATGTTAAGACTAGAGGGCAATGTTTTCCATTGTGTTTATAGCATTTGAGAATACTCTCACATGGCATCATATTGCCAGTATATCTTCCCCAGGGAGTACCGGAATGACTACCAGACATAGATGTGAGCTGCTGCAATTTTTTAAAATATCCCTCTTACAAAAGCACTTATGGGCTGGTAGTGTGCCCCTTGCCCAACACGTTTCCTAGTAAAATGCGTAGATGCTCACTGGAGAAGAACAGGCTTCATTGGTGTGGAAATAAGATGAGTGGAAGAACAGGGTTGTGACGTTAACGGTCAAGGGACTTGAACAGAACAGGAAGGGTGAGAGAGGAAGTAAGATCGGGATCCTCTCCGTCTTTTGCCTTGAGCACTCAGGACGAATAGATGAGCGAGCTGAAAGAAATTGGTATTAGCAATGCTATCGTTAGGTGCACAGGCAGGGCATGAGTTTTGGATTGAGTACAGCTGGACGGCAAAACGACGAAAAGATAGGCGAACGTTTTTTATTTCCCCGCATACAGTTCCCTCGTACAACAAGCTATTTCGGCACTCGTGCATAAGTATATTTCTCCCTTGTTATCCCCTTCCATGTGATGGCAGTGATTCCGTTAGACTTTTCTATGGTGAAGGACATGTAGTGACTTGGATTTGTAAGATCATAGTGGCTCCTTGATAGATGAGGAAGACCAACTGATCGTAGCGAAGATCAAGCAGCGATTGAGGGGAGCTTATACAGAGGGGATGTACGCCACGTTTGCTAAGCTGGGAACAGGTCGATGTGTATGCCGCAAAGGTTAGGAGACCGACCAAGTGTAACATTTTGGACACAGTCCTATATATAAATACAAGGATGGGCTGAAAAGTTCATAGGCTGATTATGAAGGAGTGATACTAGAGCTGTGAAATCTTGCATGCTTTAATTTCTATATTTCTAATTTATAACTGCATTGTTTCTTTCCAGCTAAACTGACATCTCACTGTTCAAAGACGACTTAAAAAGTAACTAGTTGTGACTTTTCTTGAAAATAGACAAAATTTAGCATCATGGTGTTATCAAGTACCTGCAGAAAGAGGGTTTTAGTCCCCAAGGACATTCATGCTGAAATGGTTGCTACAATAGGGGATGACATCACGTCTTTATCAACAGTGCAAAAGTGGGCAGCTGAATTTAGGAGAGGAATAGAAAGTCTTGAAGATGACTCAAAATCTGGATGTCCTGTAACTTCCACCACCAAGGAAAACATTAAACATGTTCACCACATGCTGATAGATGACAGGCAATTGACCATAAATCAAACAGCCAATGCTATTAGGATATCCTGTGAGGGGGTTGAGAATATTCTGCACAATGAACTTGGGATAATGGTTTCTGCTCCGTGAGTGCCACATCTTCTGACACCTGATCAAAAGTGCATCAGGCTAATCACATCCCAGTAAAATCTGATATCATTTGAAGTAGACCCAGTTGGTTTCCTTGAACATTTCCTAACACAGGATGAGTGTTGGCTTCATCACTCTGAGCCAGAAACAAAGAGGCAGTCCATGCAGTAAAAACACCCTTCCTCACCTGCTCCAAAGAAGGCCAAAGTCATTTCATCTGCAGGGAAGATGGTGCCCTTTTTGGGGGGGGGGGGATGCAAAAGGCATCATGTTTATTGACTATCTTCAGAAGGGCTGTACCATTAATGGAGAGTACTATGCCAACTTGTTGAGGCAGTTACGAAAGATTATCAAGACTAGATGCCTAGGAAAACTGACAAAAGGGGTTTGTTTCATTAGAACAATGCTCCAGCACACAAGTCCTTAATTTGAATGGCTGTTGTACATGACTGTGGCTTTGAACTGGTTGATCTATAAATGGAAACAAATTGCAGATTTGGACTGTTCATATTTTAAAACTATGAAAAAATAAATTACCCCCACAAAAAGCTGGAATTTTAGATTCGTTTGGGGAGGGTGATGTTAATGAAAATTTCACTATTGTTTCTAATTATGCTTCATTTTCTGTTTGAAAATAAAGGAAGTGGGGATTGTAATGGTAACAAGTATGTCATGCAAAAAACAATTGGCCAAAATTGGTACTGAGTCAGGGAGGAGGGTTTGAAAAAATTCTTTTTTGTAAAAAGCTTCCACACTCCATCATTTGCCAGGGTGCGCTGAAAAATAAATTGAAACTTCCCTGCCAAAAGTCTTCTAAGGTGTTCTAGTGTAAAAATTACTCAGCAACAACAGGATGCTCAAGTAGTGTGTGTGTGTGTGTGTGTGTGTATATATGCATAGTTATATATATATACACACACACACACAGGCATATGTATTCAGATACACATGCTCCCTTATCTCCATTTACAGGTAGGCTATGTATATGTCTAGATACACACATGTACAACACATTTATTTTCAAGCATATATGTACTTACATCTAACCATATCCAACAACACAAATATGTAGCATATACACAAACATATACACACACACACACACACGCGCACACACACACACACACACACACACACATATATATATATATATATATATATATATATATATATATATATATACAACGGGCTTCTTTCAGTTTCCGTCTACCAAATCCACTCACAAGGCTTTGGTCGGCCCGAGGCTATAGTAGAAGACACTTGCCCAAGGTGCCATGCAGTGGGACTGAACCCGGAACCATGTGGCTGGTAAGCAAGCTACTTACCATACAACCACACCTGCGCCTACCTCTGTTGAGCAAATTCCGTAGCACCAGCTTTCATCACCAGTGATGACCTTCAAAAACTGGTCCAGATCAACTTCCAACTGTTCTTTCAGTTCATGACATGCATTCAGTTGTGACTGCTTTTGATCTTCCATGAGCAAAACAAGGCACAAATTTTGCTGCAACTCTTTTCACTTGCAATTCCTTGCTCAAAATTCGTTGGCAGGGGCTCCAGGACATGCCAGTCATATGAACAAGTTCGTCAATTGCTCAGCAGTGGTCCTCCAAGATCAGTTCATGAATGTTCATGTTGTTTTCAATCATTTGGGAGGTCAATGGTTGCTCTGAACCAAGTTGATCTTCAAATGACAAGTGATCATTCCTAAAACATGAAAGCCACTTGTAAACTTGTGTTTTGCTCATGCAGTATCCTTGTAAGCTGTTTAAAGTATGGCAACTGTTTTGACTGCCATTTCCCAAGTCAGTTTAGGATCTGCCACAGACCTCTCCTGCTCACAGTGTCCAATGCTTTCATCAAATTGACATCTGTTACATAAAGTGGTTTGTTTTATTTTGTTCCTGGCACTTTTCCTGGAGCTGTCTGGGAACGAAAACCATATCTGTTGTACACCTGTTGGCTGTGAAACCATATTAGCTTTCTGGAAGATGATTTTCAGCAATCGACAGAACAAGTCTGTTGAGGAGTAGTCTTGCTAGAACTCTTCCTGCAGTGGAAAGCAAGGTGATCCCCAGGTAGTTTGAGGAGTCTGTATAGTGTAATGATGACAGCATTGTGGTGACCTTGTGGCAGCTTGCCCTGTTCTCAGTTAATGGGGGTCCACATAGTCACTGGATGCTGGTTGGGTGAGCACCATACTGGGCTAAAACTTCCCAAGAGTGATGCAAACCCCAAGTCCTACTTTGACCTCCTCGTGGTACCACCTGGATCTAAACCAACAGGAGAGGATGACTGTGGATATCTGGCGCCTACAATCTGGTGGCTGGTCAAAGTTCATTCCAAATTAAAAAGAGAAAGAGAACTTGCATATATACATACATGCATACATAAATACTTAGTTTTCAATGCTGGCATGTGTTGGACAGCGTTTCTGAGGCAGTGTTTCAGGTCCCAATATCCAACTTCTTGTCATACCTTTTAGTCTCTTTTTCTGGCATGCAAGGATATGGTGTCGGCTCTGTACTAGACTTATTAGATGGAGCCGACATTAGACTTCAACGGAGCCGAGGATATGGTGTGCCTATTCTAAAACAGGGAGATATATAATAAACATTGGCTAATACAGTCTTAGATCTATAAAAAGAGGCAATAGTCACAGCTGGACTAGCACTGATTATAGGTCTGCTTGCTTAGGGCTGATTTGCATGGGAAGACATTGTCATGTTTATTTTGTAGCCCTGATCATTACTGCTTCAGTTGGCATAAAAAATAGGAGCAGATAAATGATCACTATGATCAACACCTAAGCTTGGCATCCAGTATATGCTATATTTACAGAATGTCCACTATAGTCTGAAATGAAGAAGATTATTTCATTGCTGAGATTTATTATGAAGAATCCTATTTTTACAGGTAAACTCAACAAATATAGTCCCTAATAGGGATATTGTTTAAAGAGAACTGGATCCTTCATAGAACCTCAAATTAAGCATGCAATGGGCATGTGGTTGTTGTTTCTCTCCAGATCAGACCTGATTAAGCAGATTTATGATCAAGTACATTGCAGCTGTGACAGTCTTGTCTGGTCATACTGGACAATTGATCTTAGCTATCGCTCACAAGTGAGTATAATTTGATAGCATATATCATATTTTTGTTAATTATTTTTACTGCCTTTGTTAGTCGTGAGCAGGCATAGTTACCCTTTCAGTCTTCTCCTTTAATCCAGCTGAAAATTGACACAAGCTCTCAGCTGGTATTTGTTTCTCAGTCAAATACACAATACATCACCCAGTCTAGGAATCGAACCCAGCTTAACCAACAGACTTTGCGCCCTTGTCATAGAACTACATTGACTAATAAATTTCTTTACATTTTTAAGATAATGATGTGGAATTTCAAAAAAATTTGGCTGTTGCTTCTAGCGACTAAGTTCTTTTGATAGGTGCATTTATTGACGATAATCAAACCATATCATAAATGAAATAACCTAAGTTACGCTCGGGGATAATCCATCCTGCTCAATTTCGCGCGCGTGCGGGAATGTGAGTGGGTGTATTCCTGTATGTGGTTGTCGAATCGTCTACATTAAATGAGACACAACTTTGTTGGAGTAAGCAGAGTTACCTCCCCTGAAGCACTTTTCAGGTTGTAATGCTATGTAACATAATATCTCTACATCAATAGCAACGTAAGAAATGATGTATTAAAAATTAATTGTGAAATATTTACAATTACTTTATATATGGGAGAGGGAGTGCTTCTTTAGTTAGATTAAAGGATGGAAAATATTTTCACTCAAAGACCAACAGCCAACCATATCTGTGTGTGTGTGCGTGCATGCATACATATATTAATAGGCCAAAATAAGCAAATAAATATTCATGACTTGCCAGAATTTGACCATCTCGTTCTTCTACACACAACATTCTCACCTCTACCTATCTATCTATCTATTTGATTCCTTTTATGTATCTGTCTATCAATCCCTCTAGGTAGACTTTCGTTTAAAATTTTAACTTGTCACTTGAGTTTCTGACTCAACTTTTTGAAACCATATCATCTCATTCTTTGCCTTATAAGCCTAGTTCTCAGTTGCCACAAATTCAACCCTACACATTCCAACTACTATAATTATTTTATCATTTTCATTTGATAAGTACAGTACAATGGATAAAACTGGCTATATGTAAGTTTAAAAGATTTAATATATTGAAATGAAATATTACACTTTTTATTTTGTTTTTGTCTTTCAAATCTGTCTAAAAAGATTACAACAGTTCTCTTAATGTTTTTGTGCATTTTAAGCCATTTTTTGTTTATATTACACAGCCTATACAGAAACCTCCAACTACTTTTCACTGTCTGTCTGTTTGTCTGTATGTATGTATGTATGTCTCTTCTATTTTTTAATTATTATAAATCTTCCACTGAGGCAGGAGCTGGTTTCCAGCAAAGATACAAGGCTCCATCTTTGGAATGTAGTTAACACAGCCAAATTCACATTTGGAACTTGAGAAAAGTCTTGCATATTTTTACTGTTCCACTCATAGATTGCACTTGTAATGTACAAATTAGCCAGTCGATTTCTCTTTCTGAAAATCCCAGTTTATCCAGATTTGTATGTATGTATGTATGTATGTATGTATGTATGTATGTATGTATGTATGTGTGTGTGTGTGTATGTATGTATGTATGTATGTATGTATGTTCTATTTTTTTATGACATCAGCATTGTTGTGGTCATTTTGTAACTCACAAGACAAAAAGACCCCATGACTGAGAGGGAGACTAGGAAAGAGAGTATTGATTTCATGCAGTTTTCAGAGAATGAGCTAAAGTATAATGAGGGAAACAGCTTTAATGTACTCAAGAAGGGTTCATTATAAAAAGGGTAGACACAAAATGCTTTAGTTTTAAAGCTGACAGTGACTTCAAGGTTTTGCCACTACTGATTAGTAAAATTCTCTGAGAAATCATCAGTTGAGAAACAGAGATGTAAAACTCAAAGTTATGAAATTTGAAATTCCAGTTTAATAAACACATTATATTTTGACACCCTACCTTTCATATGAGGTATTCTGTTTTGTCTGCCTGTCCATACTTAATTCTTTGCAACCAAGTGTTTAAATACACACTTGCATGCTCACGCATGTACACACAGACACACACACACAGACACACATACACACAAACACACATACACACACACACATGCGCGCGCGTGTGTGTGTGTGCACATCTGTATATAAGTGAGTAAATGAAACAAAGAAGCACCCAACATTTTGGTTGGAGCCACTTGTATTTAATTACAGTTTGATTCAGCTCCATATGACTTAACGATTAGTGACCTTGTTGGACATGTCCATTTCATCAGATATTTGAAAGAGTCTGTATATCTGTGTGTATGTGTGTATGTGTGTGTGTGTGTGTGTAAACGTAAGTATACCCCTCTATTCAATCCATCCTACTCTTTCACTAACTCATAACCTAATAACACTAATTTCTATTTATATTCTATTAATCCATTTCTTAGTACAGTCTCTATTAGTTTCTCCATCCTCTCACAATATTAAACCTGTTTCTCCTATTTTTCTGAAAACTATGCATAAAATCAATATTCTTTTTCCTATTTTTCCTCTCAGTCACGGGGTCTTGTTAGTCTTGTGAGTTACAAAGTGACCACAACAGTGCTGATATCATAAAAAAAAAATACCCAGTACATTCTTTAAAGTGGGTGCCATTAGGAAGGAAAACCAGCTATAGAAAACATGTTAAAGCTGAGATATTGGAGCAAGATTTGGTCTGCCAACTCAGTTGGGTTCTGCCAAATTGTCCGATTTATGCTTGCATAGAGTGTGTCCCCAATCTTCTATGAGAACGTGTCTAGTTATAGGAAAAAAATTAACCTTACTTGGAAGAGGAGTGTTGATGACATGAAGGACATGTGGTTGTACAAAATCCACCTTGACAGGATTCCATCTGACCCATGGAAATGTGAATGTGAAAAACAGTGATAATAATGATTATTTATATATGAAAATAGGTCAAAGGTCCTTTCTAAATAGGCTCATAAAGCCAGTTTTCTGGTTTCTGTAGCAAAAATATTCCCCCTGGACTGAATGTCAGTTTATTGCAGGGATACTGATTTTTATCAGCTGAGTGGACTGGAGCACTGTGAAATGAAATGTTTTGGTGAAGAACATTATGTAATGCCTGGTTCAGGAATTGAAACCACAATTTTACAATCATGAGGGCAACATCCTAACAACTAAGCAATGTGCCTCCACATTACATATATATTATATGTGTGTCTTTATGTCTGCGTTTATATCCCCATCACCGCTAGACAACTGGTGTTGGTGTGTTTACATCCCTGTAACTTAGTGGTTCAGCAAAAAGACCGATAGACTTGGCTTTAAAAATAGACTTGGCTTTAAAAAATAATTCCTGGGGCTGATTTGTTTGACTAAAACCCTTTGAGGTGGTGCTCCAACATGGCCACAGTCAGATGACTGAAACAAGTAAAAGAATAAAAGAATATACCAGTTCAAACAGTCAGTTTGCAGCACTCCCTATTGGGTTTGAATATGCCTCAAGCATATTTGAACTGGTAACAAGTTTGTATTTATACACATCACTGCTTAGTGCTTTCATCCTGTGTTTTATTTATGGCAGGCCACTGACTAGAGCAACCAGTCATTCTATGATGGCAGCAATATATTAAGAAGGACCTGTTTCTCTTGTCAGTTCATAGTGTCTGCCTTTCTGGTTTCTGGTGCAGTAAAGGAGATAATCATTCTGAAATGCATGCATCTACCAATGTGTGAACTGACTTTGTGTATTTACACCTGTCTATCTACCGTGAGAAATTTTCTCCATGACAAAATACAATGAATGGCTTTCTTGCAGGTTCAAATATGCTCCAAGTGTATTTGAACTGTTTGTAAATATCATCATCATCATCATCATCGTTTAACGTCCGCTTTCCATGCTAGCATGGGTTGGACGATTTGACTGAGGACTGGTGAAACCGGATGGCAACACCAGGCTCCAGTCTGATTTGGCAGAGTTTCTACAGCTGGATGCCCTTCCTAACGCCAACCACTCAGAGAGTGTAGTGGGTGCTTTTACGTGTCACCCGCACGAAAACGGCCACGCTCGAAATGGTGTCTTTTATGTGCCACCCGCACAAGCCAGTCCAGGGGCACTGGCAACGATCTCGCTCGAAAATCCTACAGGAGCCAGTCAGGCGGTACTGGCAACGGCCACGCTCAAAATGGTGCATCTCATGTGCCACCCGCACAAGAACCAGTCCAGGGGCACTGGCAACGATCTTACTTGGCTTGCCGGGTCTTCTCACGCACAGCCCATTTCCAAAGGTCTCGGTCCGTAGTCATCGCCTCGGTGAGGCCCAATGTACGAAGGTCTTGCCTCACCACCTCAGCCCAGGTCTTCCTGGGCCTACCTCTTCCACGGGTTCCCTCAACTGTTAGGGTGTGGCACTTTTTCACGCAGCTATCCTCCTCCATTCTCACCACATGTCCATACCAGCGCAATCGTCTCTCTTGCACGCCACAACTGATGCTTCTAATGTTCAGCTTTTCTCTCAAGATACTTACACTCTGACGGGTATTCACATTGACATTACACATCCAACGGAGCATACTGGCTTCATTCCTTGCGAGCTTACGTATGTCCTCAGCAGTTACAGCCCATGTTTCACTGCCATGTAGCATGGTTGTTCGTACGCATGCGTCATACAGTCTGCCTTTTACTCTGAGTGAGAGTCCCTTTGTCGCCAGCAGGGGTAAGAGCTCTCTAAACTTTGCCCAGGCTATTCTTATTCTAGCAGCTACACTTTCAGCGCACCCACCCCCACTACTAACTTGGTCGCCCAGATAGCGGAAGCTATCGACTACCTCTAGTTTTTCACCCTGGAATGAGATAGAAGTTGTTTCCTGTTTGTTTGCAGTCTTTATTGCACCTGAACATCTGCCACAAACAAAAACTAACTTGCTAGTTAACCTGCCTTTGATGTTGCTGCACCTCTTATGTGTCCATAGCTTGCACCGGGTACATCTTATAGAGTTACTACCTACTCCTTTTCTACATACTGAGCAGGGCCATCTACCTGAAGGGGTTTGTGTTTTATCTACCTTCCTACTTATTAGGATTTTGGTTTTAGCTAGGTTGACTCTAAGGCCCTTCAGTTCTAGACCTTGCTTCCACACCTGAAACTTCTCCTCTAGTTCTGATAGTGACTCCGCAATTAGGGCAAGGTCATCAGCATAGAGGAGCTCCCAGGGGCAACCTGTCTTGAACTCCTCTGTGATTGCCTGGAGGACTATGGTAAATAATAGGGGGCTGAGGACGGAACCTTGGTGGACCCCTACCTCTACCCGGAATTCATTGCTGTACTCATTTCCAACCCTCACCTTACTGGCCGCATCTCTGTACATGGCTCGCACAGCTCTCACTAGCCATTCTTCTATCCCAAGTTTCCTCATTGACCACCAGATAAGGGATCGGGGGACCCTGTCAAAGGCTTTCTCCATGTCAACGAAAGCCAGGTACAGAGGTTTATCCTTGGCTAGGTATTTCTCTTGCAACTGTCTCACTAGAAATAAGGCATCAGTAGTGCTTTTACCTGGCACGAACCCAAACTGCATCTCATCTAAATTGATTCGCTCCCTAATTAGTTGGGCTATGACCCTCTCTGTAACTTTCATAACCTGATCTAACAGCTTGATGCCTCTGTAATTATTTGTATCTAAAGCGTCCCCTTTACCTTTGTAGCAGTTGACTATGATGCTGCTACACCAGTCATAGGGTATGACTCCTTCGTGTACACACACACACACACACACACACACATACATACATACATACATACATACATACATACATACATACATACATACATACGTACATACATACATAAGGAGATGAAAACTCATAATGTGGTAGAGGCCATTACCACTCACAATATGAAAGAGTATTAGTGGAATGTCCCAATAAAAACCTCAATAAAGTGCAGACATAATAGACCGGATATAGTAATCTGGGACAGAGAAGAGAAACTGTGTACAGTAGTAGCAATCAGCTGTCCTGCGGATGTCAACATCCCACTAAAGATTAGAGAAAACGAGAACAACTACGCCGAGCTACTGAGAAATTTACAGATACTCCACCCAGACTACAAGTTCAGATTCATACCCGTGATTGTTGGGGCATTGGGATATGTAACGAACTGCCTCAACAAAAACCTGGAAAAATTAGGGTTCTCAAAACCTGAAA
This sequence comes from Octopus bimaculoides, assembly GCF_046866305.1. Lineage (NCBI taxonomy): Eukaryota > Metazoa > Mollusca > Cephalopoda > Octopoda > Octopodidae > Octopus > Octopus bimaculoides. The sequence goes on along the minus strand of NC_142932.1, from coordinate 9,480,431 downwards.
GAAAAAGGCTGATTAGAAGACTACAGATTCAAGCCATCAATGGAACTGTAAAAATATGTAAAACTTTCCAAAAATTTAGCACATAAATACATATGCATGCAGCTAGACATAAAAACGCATCCATAAAACAAACATACAAATCTGCGCATACACTAACACCAAATACTGCACACACACACATATGCACAAATACCTAGATGATGTTGATAAAAGTTCCAATGAAGGAACCTTGAATCTATGTTAGAGTCCGGCTCTTTCTCTATGGACAAGAAATACAGAAATGAAACTGATTGATAACATACATACATACATACATACATACATACATATCTTGTTGTTGATGTTGAAATTCCAATGAAGGAACCTTGGGATTTTCAGAAAGAGAAATCGACTGGCTAATTCGTACATTACAAGTGCAATTTATGAGTGGAACAGTAAAAATATGCAAGACTTTTCTCAAGTTCCAAATGTGAATTTGTCTGTGTAAACTACATCCCAAAGATGGAGCCTTGTATCTTTGTTGGAAACTGGCTTCCTCCTCAGTGGAAGATTTATAATAACTGAAAAATAGAAGAGACATACACGCACACACACATACATATATAGTTGTGGCAGATACCAGTGTCACACAAAGGCACCGGTGCTGATGGCACATAAAAACACCTTTCAAGCATTGGACCTCAATGGAGGCAAGGACCAAAATCATTTGGCATTATGTTGGGCTTCGAGTTTTGGGCCTCACGGAGGCAGTGACCAAGTCCATTTGGCATTATGTCATACTTGAGGTGAAGACCCATCAAGCCAAGTAAAACCACAGTTGTAACAGATACCAGCGTCATGCAAATGGCACCCATGCTGGTGGAAAGTAAAAGTACCCATTACACACTTAAAGTGGTTGGTGTAAGGAAGGGCATCCAGTCATAGAATCCATGCCAAAACAAACTGGAGTCTGGCTTAGCCTTCCAGCTTGCCAGCCCTGGTCAAACTGTCCAACCCATGCCAGCATGGACAACAGACGTTGAATTATGATGATGATGATATATATATGTATATATATATATATATATATATATATATATATATATATATGCGAGTAAAAATAAATACAAAAAAAGGGGGTTTTGTATGATTGTGTATAGAGGAATATATTATTTTGTTTAAAAGAGTTCCAACACTGTCTGTTTTTTTATGTTTTATTTATATTCCTGCAAAACCAATGTGGGATATAGAATATGGAATATACAATATATAATATAATATACAATATATAATATAAAATAAAAATGGATGGTACAATGAAATAAAGTATTGAATGTCTTATTGAATATATGGAATATGTCTTATTGAATAGATGAAATATTGAGTGTTCAATATAAAGGATTAAATATATAAAGGCGAATACGTATTTTCTATACCTTGTGGTATTTCATCATGGCCGGTAATCCCCAACCCCTAACTCTCTCACGTTATATATATATATATATATATATATATATATATATATATATATATATATATATTTGTATGTATGAATGCATATGTATAACAAAAATCTGAGAATTTAACATTGATAAACAGCAAAATTTTGAATAGAACACTTGAAAATTACTTTTCCATTTAACCCAGACAAACCCAAAATATTCTTGGAAATCACAGTAACTGCAACGGTTGCTATTCTAGGCTCAAGCTGTATCAACCAAAATACATAGTGTGATATTGAATTTTTACAAAGGGAGAAATTCAATACCACACTGTTTATTATGTTTGACCTTTGCTCTAAACATGAAAAACTTCAGAAATAGAAATAGAGGTTAAATAGTGGATTTGATGTGCAATGCCAGGTCTGTCAGTCTGTCTGTCTTTCTCTTTTCCTCTCTCACACATACGCACACAAAACAAAACAACCAAACAAAAAAAAATTTGTGATGGAATGTTTGAAGTAATTACAATCCAGACTGAAACGTGGCATCTCAAGTATCAGGTGTACATGTCACTATCAACTATTTGATAAGTTACCCGCATCCGATAGGTATGTGTGTATTATGCGACTGTGGTGTAAGTGAAAGTATAATCTTCTGTTGGAGAAGAATTGCAAAAGAAAGAAATGTGGGGAGCATATCTTTATAACTGCTTGAGGTCCTTCATTCTCAGTTGAAAAGAGATAGTCAGGCACTAGGGCAGTGTTCTGCATCTTATTCCATGACATCTGGTATCCTGCAGGTATTTGCTCTTGACCTCTTGTCACTTGTTGCATACATTAACGAAATAGATGTCAACTTGAAGTATGCAGACAACATTAATCTGTACTTTGAGATAAAAAGAACGGATCCTATACATTACAAATCTTGCCCACAATTTGGTCTGAACGCAATGCTGCTATGGACTGCTAACTGGCAACTCAAGCTGGCTGTAGGCCATTACACCACTATACATTTTGAGAGGTTAAACTTGAAATTTATCTACTTCCTACACAACACCAACCCTAAGAAGTTTGTTGGTGAATGTGACCTTGGATTTATTGTCAACAGTATTAGATTAGCCATATTTCTAAAGTCGTCAAAATGGCCAAATGTGTCTTAGCATCATTCAGTAAGACCTTTGTCAGCTGCTATACCTGGCTATGGTATGTCCACACTTAGAGTTTGAAACTCTAGTCTGGATGCCCCATCTTGTCCAGCTAAAAATGTGCAACAAGTCACCATATCTTACATGTATTGTTTCTCTGAACATCTAGCATTTAGCAGCTGACTTGGTAGAAGCCTAGAAAATTATCTATCATCTTTTCAACAACAATTTTGGTCACCTTTTTGAATTTAGTACCTCTATCGTTCAAGGACATGTTAATAAAATCAAAAAACAATGTAGCACCCATGATTTTCTCACATTCAGAATTGTCAAAGCATAGAATAAACTACCTGCATCAGAAGGAAACAGTGCCCTGGCAGCTAGTCAGAGCACTGCATCATTAAAAAATTCCATGCTTCCCAAAATTTGCCAACACATTCCTGATGTGTCTATACAGCTCTTATGACTCTCTTCATTTTCAATTTTCTATCATTATGTGTTTTATTCAGCATACTGTGTATATATTTCTAGCCGTCTTTGCTACCTTTCTTTATTTGACTGCTTTCTGTTTCCTCTTTTCACATTTTCTGATGAGTCGTAGACACCTGAGCACTATGTGCAATAAGCTCATTATTATGTAAAAACTGCAAGGATTTTGTCTTAAGCTCTCATTATTCTGCCAGTTCACATCCTAGTTACCAAAAATAGTATGAAAGAGAAAACTTTATGGCATTCTGAGTGGCTAATTTGACAACCATAGATATTGTATCATTGACAAATGTTTCCTTTGAAGTCCAACTGAGAGAAAAGCTGTCAAAGACCATGCTAACACATCAAGCGATGCATTAGATTTACAAAGAGGAGGAACTTTTGAGTTCCAGAAAGCTCAAGTGTGCAGTTAGGGGATTACTATTATTAAAATTTCCAATTAAAACAATATTTGTTCTCATCAGCATCATCATTATTGTCATTGTCACCACCACCCCTGCCACCACCACCACCACCATGACTTGACAACGACAACAACGAGGTTGACGATGACGACGATGACGAGGATGATGATGATAACGACAATGAGGATGAGGATGACGATGACGATGATGACAATGATGACGACAACAATGACAAGGACGACGACGACGACAAAGATGACGATGACGACGACGACGACGAGGATGACAAGGATGACGACGACGACAGGGATGACAATGACGACAAGGATGACGATGACGACGACGAGGATGACAATGTCAACGACGATGACAAGGATGACAACAACGACAGGGATGACGATGACGACAAGGATGACGATGACGACGACGACGATGACAATGACGACGATGATGACAAGGATGACAACGACGACAGGGATGACGATGACGACAAGGATGACGATGACGACGACGAGGATGACAATGTCGACGACGATGACAAGGATGACAACGACGACAGGGATGACGATGACAACAAGGATGACGATGACGACGACGAGGATGACAATGACGACGACGATGACAAGTATGACAACGACGACAGGGATGACGATGACGACAGGGATGACGATGACGACAGGGATGACGATGACGACGACGAGGATGACAATGACGATGACGATGACAAGGATGACAACGACGACAGGGATGACGATGACGATGACGACGACCACCATCATTGGTAATAACAATGTCAACAACAGTAACAACAACATATGTGTTGAGTTGGTAGTTTCAGAGGATAACTTCTGGCTTCTAAACCCATAACAACAGCAGCAACAATGTTTTTTGATGTCCATTTTTGATGTAAAGGTTTGGTTTTTAATTTAAAATATCAGGTGATTGGAAGGTGAAATTGTCAGACTGTAGGAAGCATGATTCAAATAGGATTGCACTAATTATAAATGATACAACCCAGAGAATCATTTTAGATAAAATTATTTGTAACAGAAGGATAAAATATTATAAATATAAAAACTAAATAGTGATTAGATGTGTTAATTGGAGTTACATAAATAGAAATTCATTAATAGTTAGATTAAATAAAAAATGTAACAATGGTACTTTACAGAAAGAGAAGGAAATTTTTTTTTGTTCGTTTTCCATAGCACTTTTACTATTTTATATTCAGTCTCTAATATGCTAGAAATAATGGGACAGGTTTGAAAACATGAGACATTATATCGTTAGTGCTATTTTATTGTTGAATATCCCACCAACTAATACTGTTTAGACTATTACTGGAAGAATAGTGTAATCTGCTTCAGATATCTGCATGTTTGTCTAGCATTTAGCATAATTTTCAGGATTGAGAAAACATACTGTCAGGAGTTCTCAAAAGAACTTTATAGCCAGTTATCTCGGTTTGAACTCTGATAAACAAAAATAAGTGTTTTGTAGCCAGGCAGGCAGGCAGCCAGGCAGGCAGCCAGCCAGCCACCCTGGTTAACAAATCAGCATTCTAGCCATAGTGGGTGGCCACAAAATTCTTTTTGGTATTGCTGACAACATTTTTCTTTTTTTTTTTTAGAGTATTCGTTGAATGAAAAGAACAAAAACATTCAATGATGTTATAGTATTGGAGAATCATTGGCAAGTTTCGATTTAGAATGTGTCTGAAAAGTCAGGTTCATTCTCCAGTCATAGCAATTTTACTTACTCCACTAATGTACTTGAAAGTGCATAGCCTAGTGATTAGGATGTAAGATTGTGGCTTCAATTCCCAGACTGGGCAATGCATTGTGTTCTGGAGCAAAACGCTTCATTTCATGCTACCCCAGTCCACTCAGATGTAAATGAGTCCCAGCAGTAACTGGAAAATTAACCCTTTGATGGACCAGGGGGAAGTGTTATAATTTCAGTCACAGACACACCATGGAAACAGGGTTAAGTTCCAGTCTTATGAGTCCTAGGGCTCATGATAGACCTAACTAATATATGAAATAAAAGGCATGATTGATTCAACTTCAGGCAAATTGGTATTGTTGCTAAAGCATAGGACGATATATCTTCCAATATTTTTTCCATGCCTCTTAGTTCAAATCCCACTAAAGTCAGCTTTGCTTTTCATTCTTTTAAGGTCACTAAAATAAACTACCGTTCTAGGTGGTGAATTGGCAGAAGCGTTTGGGCAAGACGTCATGCTGTGTTTTGTTCAACTCTTTGCATTGTGAGTTGTTGTGGGTTAAAACTTTATTTGCTGTCCAGTCTAATACCACCACCTAGACCACATTGGTGCTTTTTGTGGAGTCTGCTCTGTTGCAAATATTCAAAAGTAAGAAGAAAACAAAATATAATAATACAGAAAGAAAAAGATGTGATGTAATGTGTGTGTGTGTGTGTGTGTGTGTGTGTGTGTGTGTGTGTGCATGCACGCGTGCGTATGTATGTACTAGCTGAATAGCCTGTTGTTGCCAGGCAATTTTTACAATAGAATGTCTTACATAGATTTTTGTTTGTTTCATGTCAGACCATGTCTTCCTTGACAGATAGGCCTCTTGAGCTGGACAGATTTGTGCAATTTTTTGCAAAAAACTTCATTGAGGATCTTTTTCCTTTGTAAATTTCATATGACTTTATTCATTAAAACTTCAGAAGTTCTTACAACTTTGGTTGTTGTAATGTTTTGCTTTCCTTTGTTTAATGAAAATTCCTCTTCCTAATGATTTTACTTTCAATTGAGATATCATGCAGAAAATATCAGCTTCCAAATCCTGTTTTCTGATTAGGTAAAATTGATTAAACTTTAAACCTCAGCAACATTTTTCTGCAATTTTTTTCTGGAACAAATAAATAACAAAATCAAATTTAATGTGGAAAATTATTTCAATATGCCAAATTTGAAAATTTTGATGTAATTTTAAAATCTCACAATATGCGACAGCAACAGGGAGGACCCTACAAAAGTAGAGAGAGAAACGTTACACACACACACACACACACACACACACACACACACACACACACACACGCATTTACAAACATACACAAAGGTAGTCAGGAATTTAACATGGTGTACAGTAGACATATGTATGTATGTATGTATGTATGTATGTATGTATGTATGTAAATATTTATGTACGTATGTATATGTGTGTCTGTGTGTAAGTGTTTCTTTGCAATGGACATCAGAAAGCCACCTTCCCCTGCTCTCCTTAAAGCTATGTATTCCTCACATCCACCCTTCTCTGTGTGTGTCGGGGTGTTATCTATGTATGTCGCTTACATAATGCTGTTCTTGCCTTCCCTGATATAAGTCACCCTCACTCTGCTACTGCATTTCCCTCAGACTTATACATTTTGCACTCTTCTCACTTTAACATATAATTCGCCCAACACTCTGGGGAACACATTATAGATTTTTATTGAAATCCAGTTAGTCTATTATTGAACTGGATATTAGTGTCACATGTATGCAAAGTTTCATGAATATTGGTTCACTGGTTTAGGCACTATGATGGCAACACCAGACAGAAATTGCCATTTATATATAAGATACATACATACATACATGCATACACACACACACACACACACACACACACACACACACACACATACATATACATACATACATACATACATACATACATATATATAATCAATTAAAAAACAGAGAGAAAAGAAAAAGAAAAAAGCAAACAAATGTGAGGACGCACCACAAGCAATGTATTAACATGACACTTGGAGAAAGAAGAGAGTTGTTGTTTTACATTTTGAGCATAGCTCTTTGTCAGAAGCAGGAAAAACAGGAAAGTCCAAGGAAAAAGAAGGAAGAAGGAAGAAAAAATCGCCAACAGTTCATGTGCGATTACATAATGACTGAAGGCGCAGTCGTCATTAGTAAATTCAGTTGTCATTAATAGTGATTGAGGGTGCCGGGTAGCACCTACATTGCTAGAAACAAGAGGCAAAGACACATAGTCACAAAAAGCACATTGACTGTGTTTTTGTTGCTATAAGGGTCTTTGACTCTTGTTTCTAACAATGCAAATGCTTCCCTGCACTTTCAGTCACTATTAATGACAACTGAATTTTTCCTTTTTGATTTTATATTGTGTCTAGCCACCTCTATTGTTTTATAATTTTCGCATTACGATTTTGCTGAATCATCCATTGATTCATATGATAAATACTATATACTGACAGGTAGGATTTAGCTTAACCATCAGCGATGGAGTAATCACTGTTAATGAGCTTTAATTCCAAGCGAAATTAGCTTACCAGTATAGTGACCTCTCACTGTGGGGCACTTATCTCCCCTGTCAGTACATAGTCAATGTGCTTTTTGTGGCTGTAAGGGTCTTTGACTCTTGTTTCTAGCAATGTAGGTGGTACCCTGAACCCTCATTCACTATTAGTGACAACTGATTTTTTCCTTTTTGGTTTTATATTGCATCTAGCCACATTCGTTATGTATGTATGTATGTATGTATGTAGGTATGTAGGTTTGTATGTATGTAAGTATGTATACACACATGTGAATTAGACTCTCTCAAATGCCCAGGAGACTCTCTTGAGGTTGTAGATAGTTTTTGTTACCTAGGTGACCAAATTAGTAATAGGGGAAGATATTCTGAAAGTGTTGTAGGATGGAGGATAGAAAACTATTACCTCTGTTGGCAACAAAAGGACTCCTTTCTCAAGGTGAAAGGCAGATTGTATGATGCTTGTGTACAAACTGCTATACTCCATAGTAGTATGACATGGGCTCTGAATGTAGAAGACATAAGTAGACTGGAGAGGAATGAAGCTAGTATGTTCCAGTGGTTATGCAACATCAGTGTGCATGCACAACAAAGTGTAAATGTGTTGAGAGAAAAGTTGGGCATAAGAGGAATCAGATGGAGCAAACAAGGGAGAAGACTGTTGCTTCGGATATGTGATGCATATGAATGAAGACAGTTGTATAAAGAAGTGCTGATCACTTAAAATGGATGGCACTTGTGGAAGAGGGAGACCTAGAGTGACATGGGATGAAGTAGTGAGGACTGATCTCAGGATGTTGGGCCTTACACAGGGGATGACAATAAACTGAGATGTCTGACAATATGAGGTTCTTAAGAAGACCTTCCCACTTCAGTGAAACTGAGTTCTGGAAGTGCTCTATGTTCCACCCATATGTAACAATAAAATTTTCCACACACTCTAACCAAACCATATCTCATCTTCTCTTCCTCACATTTTCTCTTTATATGCACTATGTTAACGCTTATTACTCCTGCAATTCAATCCTGTGCTCACTGCCCTGCCCACTGTATCACTGTTATCCTGTTGTCATTCCTGTTCCTCTATACACCCAAGTTTCACCAGTCACTGTATTTCCCACTCTTTGCATTCTCTCTCCCAATTTCTGCAGCACAGTCCTGTCCTCACTGCTCTATCCATTGTGTCATTACTATCCTGTTGTCCCCACCTTCTCTATATACCCAGGTTTCACCAGTCATTGCATTCCCACCTCCTCTTTGCATTCATGTGAACCCCCCTACACCCTACTGATGCACTTGTGACAGTACTTTACCATCCCATTTATATTCTCATCCCTGTGCCTTGAGAGTATGCCCTGGTGTATTGCTACCATCTCTCCCTTGTTCTCTCTCTCTCACCCTTGCTCTCTCTTGCACTCTCACACTTTCACTCTCTTCCACTCTCTCTCTCTCTCTCTCTCTCTCTCTCTCTCTAACCATGTACCTCCTCTACAATAAGACACCTGTTTCTGCTACTCTGTCACACTCTAATATCTCATCACCTGGCACAAGGCCTCCTCCTTTAATAACCCCCTCCCAAAGGATTTTTGTCTTGCGGGTTAGTTGGTGATGCCACCAGTGCTGGTGCCACATAAAAAGCATCTAGTCCACCCTGTAAGGTAGTTGACATTAGGAAGAGCATCCAGCTGTAAAAATCATGTCAAAACACTTTGCCAGTGCTGATGCCAAATAAAAAGCACTCAGTCCACTCTGTAAGGTGATTGACATTAAGAAGAGCTTCCAGCCATAAAAGAAACATGCTAAAACAGACGGTGACGCCTGGTGTAGTCTTCTGGCTTGCCAGCTCCTGTTAGACCATCCTACCCATGCCAGCATGGAAAACAGATGTTAAAAGATGATGATGAAAGAAAGAAGTAACAGTTGAAAAAGAAAGAAAAAGGGAAAGGCATAAGGTGAAAGGAAAGTGAAGATGGAGGTGGTGGAGGAAGAATACAATGAGCAGGAAAAAAAATGGGAGCATTAGGAGGAGGAGGAGGAGGAGGAGGAGGAGGAGGGGAGGAGAAAAAAAAGAAAAAGAAAAATCTGTAGGATGTTTATTTTACAAGTGCATATCAGTAAAGCTTCCCCTGCTGCACATTTTGGAAAACGCCTTTGATGCACAACTGCATTCTCAGCTTCCAATCAGCCTCTCCTGTAACTAATAGTAGTAAGAAAGCAGTGGGACAGCATCAAAGATATTGGCCAATGTATCTAAAGAAAGCAACTATGTTTGGCATTAAGGAAGTCATGTTACTTTGTTGCAAGACAAAATGAAAGTAAATAGCTAAATGAAACAAGAAACTTTAGAATGTAATTTGAATTTCAACAAAAAAGAAGAACATAAAAATGAAATAACAGAGAAAAATAATAGAAAAGAGCTAGAATGTATGTATGTGTGTACATGGTAAGAAGCTTGCTTCCCAACACTTACCCAAGGTGCCACTGCATGGCACCTTGGGTAAGCATCCTCTATTGTAGCCTCAGGCCAACCAAAGCCTTGTGAGTGGATTTGGTAGATGGAAACTGAAAGAAGCTCATTGTATATGTATGTATGTGTGTATATATGTGTCTGTATTTGTCCCTCCACCACTGCTTGACAACCGATGTTGATGTGCTTACGTCCCCATAACTTTGTGGTTTGGCAAAGAGACTGATAGAATAAGTATTGGGCTTACAAAGAATAAGTCATGGCGTTGACTTGTTCAATCTAAAGGTGGTGCTCCAGCACAGCCGCAGTCAAATGACTGAAACAAGAAAAAGAAAGAATATATATATATTATCTCACATGCACATATAGATAGATATAAACACACACACATATATATGCATATATATATATATATATATATATATATATATATATATATATATATGTAGTGAAACTATCACCTTGATCACCATTATATACAAACAAACCATCTTCTCCCACTGTTATAAATATATTCAAGTTCGGGCGTAGTAGAGAGCAGCCTACTGTATCCATCACCGTACCGTTCCCGCCAGAACGCAACTGACCAATCACAGCCCTTAATAAGGTCACGTGATAGTGTTTTTTGAATGCTTTCCTGGAGCCTACCCTCAGCTATAAATAGCCTAAATTATACCCGCCAAATCGTCGCGGCTCAGATCTTAGATCTGGTCGTTTGACCACACACGCATAACACAGTCAACCAGTTTCCAGCGACGACATCAACACGACACTACTACTACCAGCATCGCCGCCAGCAGCAACACGACACTATGACTACCAGCATCGTCCCCGCCAGCGTCAACATGACTTTCTACACGTACACTAGCTACCAGCAGCTAACCAAACTACCGCAGAACTTCTCTCTTCGATCCTGTTTGTGTGATTCATCTTCACCACAAAATAACAGCCAAGAGCCCAGCCTGCGAAAGACATCTGTACTCAAGAACCCGGCTTGGCATAGAAGCCACAACATCACAACTAGTGATCGCTCTGCCCCACACGCCTTAACTTCTTATACAGACACTTACCACTGTGTACTCTAAGAACTGGTACCTTAAATCCTTATACGTGTTACTGACTCATATTCAATACTGTGTACCTCTCGTACCCACATACATGTATCACTTACACACATTCTTTTCTATACATGTCTTTTATTGTGTTTTCATTATGTTGCATTCACACTCACACACAGACATACATTTTAATGCTACAATAAATATTACTGTTATTCATCTTTATCGGTTGTGTTCTATCGTCTTCCTTACTAGCGTTTACGAATTCTCTATGTTATCGAAGTATAACATATTTATATCATTTGATATATTTTGTGTTCGACCGTGTGACGCGTTTAAGAAAGGAGCCCTGTTTTTCCATTCGTCACCATTTATCCTTTTTGGTTCGCACGGTCGTTCTTACATATATATATATATATATGTCAAATCTCTGAATGAGGTATAAACAGTAACTGCACGACAACGTGAAGTATATTTGCCACTTAAATGTGGCTAAACCCTAAGGGTGAATGTTACTGTTGCTTTTAGCCCCAGGAGGACATCTCCTCCAGCTGGCCATTGACATACATCTGTGCCCTGTCGGTATTTGCAAAGGGAAGTCATCCTTCCCATCGTCGATCTGACGTGACACGTACGGACTCGAGTTTCTGGGTATTTACCCTTCGTCAGCGTACGACAATCACCGATCTTCGATGCGAAGGTGTCCCAATGCAAATACATATCTACTTTTTCCAGTGACAAAAATTCACTGATCTCGAAAAAGTGTAAACAAGCAATGTTAAATCTCTGAACGAGGTATAAACAGTAACTGCACGACAATGTGAAGTATATTTGCCTCTTAAATGTGGCTAAACCCTAAGGGTGAATGTTACTGTTGCTTTTAGCCCCAGGAGAACAGGGCACAAATGTGTGTTAATGGCCAGCTGGAGGATAAATTTTAGCCCTTCTATCATGAATTCTTTTTTGATGTGATGTGGGAGTTCGTTGGCGTAATTCTCTAACCAGAATTGAATTGCCTCTATTCCTAGGTTGTGGGGGATATTGGCATGGGTTAGATGGTTTGACAGGAATTGGTAAGCTGGAGAACTGCAGCTCTGTGGCTTACAAGGTCCAGTCTATTTTGACTTGGTTTCTATGTCTCATTTTCTGGTATGTCTACAGGCTTTCCCTATTCTCTACTCTATCAACTGATTTATTATACTGCTGTTCACCACTCTTTCTCTTCTGCCTCTTATCACCATCCACTTCCTGAGCTTTCTTCCTCATACTGGCACCTTCTCTACAATTGATATTTACCAACAACCACACCTTCACTCTCATACATCATTCACTACGTGAACCTCAACCCCTATATCTAAGCAACTTGTCACTCTCTTCTCACACCCCTATGGACTTATCCTCATCGTCAATTCATATTTTCTTTTATACTCACCTCCTACCTTGAGAGGATGCTCAAACACCTCATCTCCAACACCATTATCCTCTTTTCAGCTTCTCCCCCAACTCTTATATAGCACAAGATAGTATTTCTTCTATAGCAAGATACTTGTGCCTGTCCTAGCATATTTTAGCTTTCAACATCAAGTATCTGGAAGAGGTAGTGCTGCCCTGGGTCAAGAAGGTGGCTGCTAGAATACCTTATGTCTGGCAACAGGACACTGCACCATGCGACACAACCAGAACTAGCTTTGCATGAGTAAAAGGGATTCCTTAATACATATTAACTACTTTTCTCCTATTTTGTACATCACATACTCACACATAGATATATATTCACACACACACATCTAATTTATTTATTTAGTTAATTTGCAGAAAAGTTTTAGTAACTGCTGCCTGGCTGAGAAAGTGGAAAACTGATATATTATGTAGATTTGAATGAAATATTCATAATAATTATAAGAAACTAATACAGGACACGGTAAATGAAGTACAATATTATGTCGTTACAAAAAATTGGTTAAAAAGGTCAAGGATGGAGAAACGGTTCTTTCATTTGTTGAGACTTTGATAGCCTTGTGAATAACAATGACAATAGCCAAGGTTATTTTGCACGATGTAAAGAAGTTGATAAACAGAATGATGGTGGTGGCAGTGTTGGTAGTGGTGGTGGTGGTGGTGATGATAATGATAATGATATTGATGCTAGTAGTGCTGATGATGGTGAAGACGGTGGTAGTGGTGGTGCTGCTGCTGATGATGATGATGGCGATGATGATGATCTTGATGAAGATTACAAGTGGAATAGTAATGGTGGAAGCGATGGAGGAGATGGTAGTGGTGGTGATGACATCCATATGCTATTGCCTTCCATCGATTAAGCTGATCATTACCATCATTAAATGCCATATAATATTTGTCTACAGCCAGCAAAACATTTGTAATATTTTCTTGAAACTGCATATCAAACTTTGATAGCCATAATCTTAAGGTCAAAAATATACTGAAATAAAGGCCCTAAACCCCACCACATACATACTTGACGTTTATAACATTGACATCACCAAACAACATAGATCTTATCACATACTAACACTGCTGAAGAGAAAATTTGGAGTCCAGAAAGGCCATGATTTCAGATGATGAGAATAGTAAGTCTAAGGCCATGTGACCAGAAGAAATAGATTCATTATTCCAGTTAAGCTTCTTTTCAGAAAGTATCTGTCTGTATGTCTATATTGAGAAACAAAGAAATTTTGTCACCACTGGGTAATCTGGAGTTGAGCTATAGTTAAATATTGAGGAGCAACCATCACCCCATGCTTCTGTTTTACACAGTGGCACTGAAGTGATCTCTCCTGGGTGCAAGCCTGGGCTGAGTGTGTGTTGATCTTGTGTTGCCTGGCACCAGCATCTCTTCCTTAGCCTCACAGGTGTGGTCAAAAGCAGCTCCTGTGGCCAAACTGGTGCCAAACATTAGTCTGGCTACAAGAGCTGCTCGAAGAATATTGAGTTGAATTCCAAATCACTTTAACCTTTTAGCATTTAAACAGGCCATATCAGGTCCAAAGATTCGACCTATTTTCTGTTCAAACTGACCAGATCTAGCTGATCACATCTACTCTACAATATTATTCTAAATATAAACAATCACATCATCAAAATATCAAAACTAAAAGATGATACATAATTAATTCAAAGCAATATGAATCAATAAGCATTACATTTGACTGAGTAATCTGAATGCTAAAGGATTAAAGGACCCACTTCAGAAATAAGATTTATTCTTTAGCTTTTGTCTCACAAAGCAGTGAGGATATTCAACCTATAGTTATGGATCTGTATCATGGTCAGAGGCCCGTACCAAGTACTGTCAGCCAAAGCCAGCCAAACCTGGGACTATATAAGGCAGAGTGATTATGTCCTGAAGTAGCGACTGAGTTTACAAGCCACTACTTACACTCCAGCTAAACAAACATGTAGATAATGCTTTAACTAAAATTAGAGGTAAAACAGTAGAATCCCAGAAAGCTAGCAATGGTTTGTGTTGGCAAATAATGATACATATAGTTCAAACCATGGATTAAATTTTATTTCATGAGAAAAAAGAATTTCTCTCTGCTGAAGGGTCCCATTCATATTGTTAAACTTCTCTTCTTCCTCTTAACATTCATTCCATTGTTTGAACTCTTTGTAAAATATGAAGGCCAAATGTGATTCAAAGAAATAGACAAATAATTTGAGTTAACCCAGTGCCTGCCTTGACTAGAACGTTCACATTTCACCAATCGAGGCTGTATTTTGGTACAATATGTCACCCAGGTCAGGACAGGCTGAGTCAGTGCCACAAAGGGCAATATTCAGGTACAAGTGGATGCATTCATGTACTGCATCAATGCGACCCAGGGGAGGAAGAGTATGCCTTCGCGCAGGTCGGGGAAGACGTTTGGGTAAAACCCCCAAATGCATGGTGTACATCACAATGGGGAAAGGGAACAATAACCTCCATCAATTCAAAGAACAATGTCTCTGTCGATGGTATGCCATGCATTGTTTTGGATGTGCGGAAGATTGTCAATGCCTCAGAGGATGAAATCAGCAGCAGTGGGCAAGAAGATGAAGACAGCAACAGTAGGCAAGAAGATGAAGCCAGCAGCAGCATACCAGGAACTCAGGTCAGTCCCGGGATTGCACAGCGACCACAGAGGGAGTAGCACCCTCCTCCCTGGTTGGCTGATTATGAAACCAATTAAGGTGTGAGTTCGGGAGCAAGGAGTGAGTGGGAAAGCCGGTTGAGTGATCTGTAGATCAGGGGGGGCGTGTGGTGTTTGTGGTGTTATGGGCTGTGATGGTGTTGGTGGAGAGGATTGCAGATGAGGCAAACGGAAGTGAAGACTGCAGGGACCAGCAGAAGAGCCATGGGGGCATGCGTGGACAGAGAGCACATGCGGGCAGTTCGAGGAGAGACGGTGTGTGTGAAAGGTCGTGTTTTTACCTGGTCAGTGATCGCTGATCCTGCCAGTCAACAGGTAAGGTCTCTGTATTTCTTTCTCCCTTTTGCTTCTTTTTCTGTTGTCTTTTTCTTCCATCACGTTACATAAATATATGATATTTACTTTGTATTATATTATACTTATTTATTGTGCTTTTACTTATTAATTTTTCTATATGTGACAGTGGATTTTCATCGATGAGTTCATGAACCTTGGTTCTTTTCCCTAAAACTATATATATATCTATATATATATATATATATATATATATATATATATATATATATATATATCTGGAGCCTGGTGTTGCCATCCGGTTTCACCAGTCCTCAGTCAAATCGTCCAACCCATGCTAGCATGGAAAGCGGACGTTAAACGATGATGATGATGATGATGATATATATATATATATATATATATATATATATACATACACATACGTATATAAACACACACAGAGAAGTGAATGTGTGTGTGCATGCATGTGTGTGTGTGTGTTTGTGTGTGTTTATAAGACAGGCATCTATGCAGTTTTTTCACTCAAATTTTACAATATAATTGGTTACCACAAGGTTACATAATAGGACACTTACCTAAAGTGTCACAAGTGGGATCAAATCTGGAATCATGTATTTGTGGAACAAACTCCTTAAACACCGTCATATGTGATAACAATGATAACAGGGGTGTGACATCTGTAACTCTGTTTTAGAAAGCTGTGTTGATCATGGATACTTAACGATGTCACTGATAAGATATGTACTGCCAATTGCCAACTTCTTTGCTTGTTGCTTGATACCCTATTAATTTGACTCGGTTCTTCTAAAGCTCTAAATAAATAGAAACCAGGTTTAATAATTTTGAATGTTTTCAATACTATGAATAAATACAGTAGGTTTATATGTGGCTAATATTCAGAAAGAAAAAAAAAAAGGTAATTGAACGCTTGGAATGATAAGAGTTAATAATTTTCCAGTTAGCAGTGATGCAAGAGTTTAGGGTATATATGTGGCGTTAATCAAAAGAGAGAGAAATTTGTCCCTTGATATAACTCATGACTATAGCTGACATTTTTCTCAACACAAGAGATCAAATTTAACACAACAAATCAACAAATCACTCATTTTCAGTGCTGCCCTGCGTTCAGCCATGACTTCAGTCTGGCAACTATTCAAAGCTCGGCACAGCATCAGTAATAAGATACACTCTGTCTCTTGGCTAGTTGTTAGGCACTCGCTATTGACTTGACTGCCTATGCTCACTCTGGACTAAATGCCTTTCAGTATTTCCTTTCTTTGAGGGAGGTGGATTAATAGAAACATTACAGTGTCTCAAACTAAATAATTTCCTTTTCTGAGCCTAAATTTCATTGATGCCAGCTTTCTATTTCATCTGTCTGTAGTTGGTAAAATAAAGTGGCAGTCATATCTTTCAATTGGGTTCAGTCCCACTGCATGACACCTTGGACAAGTGACTTCTACTACAGCCGTGAGCACTGAGTGAGCAGCCTAGTGAGTGGATTTGGGAGATGGAAAATATAAGAAGCCCATCATGTGTGTGTGTGTGTGTGTGTGTGTGTGTGTGTGTGTGCATGTGTGTGTGTGTGCGTGTATGTGTGTGTCCTCACCATCACTTGACAACCAGTACTGGTGTGTTTATGTCCCTCTAACTTAGCAGTTCAGCAAAAGAGACCAACAATATAAGTATCAGACTTTAAAAAAATAAGTTCTGAGGTCAATTTGTTTGATTAAAGTTCTTTAAGGTAGTGCCCCAACATGGCTGTGGTCTAATGACTGAAATGAGTAACAGACATATTTTTCTTTACAACTCTATTGCCTGTACTTGTACTTTAACTTCTATAATCTTCACAACCATATTTTAGGTTCAAATCTGACCAGGATTCATATTTTCATTCACAGCTTAAAAAAACTTATTTCACAATAAATTACGGACTGTCAAGTTGATTTCAACATGCCAGTTAATTGATCAACTGGCTGACCTGTGGAATTAATGTATGAAGTGGTTGAGTTACTTTCAGCTAGAACAAGCTTGACACAGATATCATGGATCTTTGTATTACAAGTACCATCCATCCAACAGGCCTTTACATGGTTTCCATCTATCCAAATTCACTTACATTTGAGATAACCCAAAACAATGGTAAACAGACTTGCCCAAGATGTCATGCAAAGCAGATCAAACCAAAGACCTTATGGCTGCAAAGTGAATTTTTTAATCATTCAACAATGGAAATTTGCATATCATCCTCGCACAAATACTCGAGTTGATTCAATTGACTAAGTACTGACTCCCACAAATTTACAGTCTTGTGCCAGTGTAACAAATCAAAATTTAAGGCAAAATCTCACTGAGGTCAACTTTGTCTCTCATCCTTCTGGGGTTGATAAAATAAGTACCAGTAAGGTAGTAGGGTCAATTAAAACGATGCACTCTCTTCTCCAAATCTGTTGTTTGGGTGGAGTGTAAGAAATCAATATTTATAGTGAAAAACATACTAAAAACAAAATAAGACCATGTATAAACTGTTTAATCATAAATCCTTTTCATTAACTATTTTCCTAAATGTTGTTATGCATATGAATAGACTTCTATTTATATCTGTTATGAAACATTTTGTACTTTAGCGTCTTATTTTAATAATGCATTTATCATTCCATTATATTATTGTCATGATTCTTTTCATTATTCAAATCACCTCTGCATATTTGATCATGTTTGTTGCATTGCATCATACAATGTATTTTGTATTTAGGTGTACA